>NW_009233300.1:48202-53202 GCF_000690835.1 Fulmarus glacialis | reverse complement strand
TTATTCACCAAACCAGTACGTTTTTTCTACTTCTATCAGCACAGCATTTAGATCCTGTTTGCCAACCTGAAGTGCTAGAAATAATGATCAGTTTTAATATGACCTCATAAATAATGTAATAATAAACCAAGAGGATCTCATTCCCTATTCTGATTGGTGGAAAATCAATTGCACATTGCCTGGAAATGACTGACTTTCCATTACTGTTATTTTCTAATTGCATTCAAACACAATGTCTTGTTTGGTGCCAGACAGCCATGCAAAAAGTTTTTTATTTTCCCCTTTTTGCTTTTAAGAAAAACAAGATTTCCATT
Source organism: Fulmarus glacialis (assembly GCF_000690835.1). NCBI lineage: Eukaryota > Metazoa > Chordata > Aves > Procellariiformes > Procellariidae > Fulmarus > Fulmarus glacialis. The sequence goes on along the minus strand of NW_009233300.1, from coordinate 52,888 downwards.
GTTGCAAATTAATTACAAATAAACAGCTACAACCCCCTGTAAATCAATTACTACCACAGCTAATGAAAAGTTGGTTGGTGTAAACTATTCTTGGCTTCAAATTAGGAGGCTTAACGCACAAGAATAAGAGTAATACAAGAAGTAACAATGTTGTGGCTTGAACACTAAGGGCCACTTTCTCTCCTTTTAAAAAAAACAAATAAATCCTTAAGCAAGTGCAATTCTGCACAGTAACAGGACTTTCTGGGAGTAGCTCCATCCTGCTTCCATGCTGAGGACCAGCAGAATTCTGGAGCTGTGGGCTGCAGGAAGCTCATCTGTTTTGTTCTTACTCTTCTCCACACCTTTCCCTTTCCTACATCACCACTGGAAATATAGAGTCCCACTAAAAAAACCCCAACAAAACCCCACAAAAAACACAGTGACAGGATTTATAGAGGTGCGAGTTTCCATTAGGTTTGTCATTGCCGTGTCCACAATTAAGTAGCTTCCTCGTTACGTATTTATTTTACAGAGATTTTGTAAAGAATACAAAATCAGTTTTGATATCCATCCAAAGTCTTGATTGTAAGACTGGTCATACTATTCATAAACCCTCAGGCTTCTCCCTTGGAATTTCAAGGAATTAATTTTTCACTAAACACCTGCTAAAAGGCTATGCTGTTGCACTTGGGCATACAATTTAATCTTTTTGTGCTGTCTCCCAGCACTTTCATTGCTGTCTATGGATTTCACATGCAGGGAAAATCTGAGCCCAGCACTAAAGAGATGAGGACAAAAAGTAGTACCCATACAGTCAGATTAAAAAAACAGAGGAGTATTTTGAATATGCTCTCTTCTGTACAAGACTCAGAGTTTCTCCATGTTTCTGACAGGTAGACAGATAGGACTGTTTATTAAAAAAAATTGCAGCACATGTGTGAGCTGGGATATAGCAGTTTTTAGCAATGAAAATAGAGGAATCACTATGTGCAAGTGTATATTACACGCTGAACTACACTGCTGTATGTAGCATTAACTTGTACTGCTTTACTCACCTCATACAACAGAATCCAAATTAGGTCCCATTATTACATTGAAGGCTCACACTCAATAGCAGTTAAGCTTCTTTGAATGGATTCCCTATTGTATAAAAAGTATGCCAGTCTTTGACTGCCAAAATCAATTAGTCACATTCATTATGCCTCTATTTATTAATGCTGTACACTTTATAATGCATTTGCTGCTGAACAAAGAAAGTTATAAAATATCAAATATGTGTTATGATTGTAATTATGGCAAAAGAAGTAACGATCTCTTTTAGTCGCTAACTGTTACAAAGCTCCTGTAAAGATTACATTAGTGGTGACAGATTTATGATCTTTTCCAAGATGTAATCCTTTCTAGCTCACATTTTTCAGCAGAAGAACTATGTGATTGGTTGCAGGTTATTGGCTTCAATAGTTATATTCAGCAGAGATTATTGTGCTTCTGCCTCCCATAATCCAAACACACAATGTAATCTTAACAGATGCAATTTTAATCTGTATTGCACTATTATAATAAAATGGGGCACCATAAGGCTTTTTACCAATATAGGGTTCGGTGTTAATTCAATGATGTTAAGAATGACCGACTAGTATTAAAATCCAGCAAATAATTAAACCTAATGTGAAAATGAAGGAAGAGCAACATTGGCATTCTTGCAACAGTGGGTTTTGATGGCATTTACTATCAAGCTGTTACACCTTAACTTACAAAAAAATTAATTCTAGCCATCAATATCATACAGCTAACAATTTTTCTGAATACTGTATAGTAGCAATTGAAACCTACATTATGTTTTACCTTCCCCTCATAGATGCTGCTGTATCCTACAGTTTAAAAAGAAGCAAGATTTAAAAAAAATATATTATTAATATGAAGCAACAAAAAGATGCTGACATATAAGGAAAAATGAAAGGCCAGGTGAAAAACTTATGAAGGCTCCATATTTCTACCATAAACAGAGCGTGTACAAAATGAACTACGTTTCCTAACCTTGGCTCCCACAGCATAGCTAGTGGCGGTACCCCAGTACTCCCTTCTTTTCCAAAAATGTGTCCAACTCCCTCTGCTTATTTCCACTGCTGACTTTGGCAGAACGCTCCATATTCCATCCACCCTTTTTTATGAAAAAATATTCTCTCTTAAACTGTTTGTCTGCTGTAGTCCAGTCACAGCCTCAGTCATGAACCCTTTGTTTTCAAATCAGTTGCTACTTCAAAAAGCTGACTGGCATCAAACAGATTTCCTTTTAGGAATATAATCCATCTCTCTTAAATCCCCACTCAGACTTTTTTCCATAAGCTAAATAGGTCTCATTTTTCTGTCTTCACATTGTATTTTTTAAGAATGAAAAAATACCTTTTTACCAAATGTTCCTTTGAAACTTTTTTTTTTTTTTGCATTCAGTGCTCTACTATCCTTTACCCCACTTTGTATGCTCCCAGGAGATGTTTCATAATACGGTTACAAGCCCTCTTTTTTACCAGCTGGACCTTGGCAGTGTGACTCTCTCTGCTCAATGAATGCTGCTGCATGAGGTTCTCTCACTTTGGGCCTTGATCTTGCAAGTTGTTAATCACGCTGCTAAACCCCTGCGCCCGCACGTGTAGTTTTAGAAACAGAAGTTTTCAGCAGCTTCAAGGCACAGGGTCTTGGGCCAAGGTATTTTATGTTTCTGCTGCACTAATGACCTATCTGAGAACCCAGTAGGGCCAGCCATACAAAGTGATGGAAAAGAACTAAGGCCCTGTGAAACACTGCTGTGCTGTGCTACTTGCTGGATGTGTTTGTTACGGTAGGCAACTGGGGCAAAAAGGAGTTAATGATACAGACCGGGACATTACTGATTTCTTTTTTTTTCCCTAGGATCAACTTCTGGAAAAATGGAGATAAATGGAGACAGTGAACCTAGTCAAATGAGAGTGGAAAAGACATGAAGGAGAGAAAGAAAGGGGTAAGGAATAAAGACACAGTTGTGAAAACAGAGCGAGCACAAGGCTGACCTTTTGGTCAGCCCAAGCAAACTGCTTTGTATCTTCTGATTTTTCTATTGCATTCTTTGCCCAAATCGATCTTTAATCTATTTCAGTAACTCCATCCTTACCATAAATTTACCATTTGCAGACCAACCTATTGTAGGATACTGTTAGTAAAAAAAATCCTGAAAACCAGGCAGAGTATGTTCATTTTCCTTTTGACATCTATAAGGAATATGCATCACCTAAGACTGTAAACAACATTGCTTTTTTGAGATTAGCCTGCACAACCCGAAATATTTCATTGTTGTAGCTTGTTGAAGCAACCTTGGCACCCCCCCATAAGTATTACCCTTAAAAACCTCCTGAGCAAATTTAAGCTGAACCAGAAGCCCATCCACACTGCTACCTTTCTGGAGTTAACCCCCCCAAAGTTTTCAGCAAACAGTATGAATAAATAAATAAATAAACACATTCTAATGTATTTTGTGTTTTAGTATCAATGAGTCTTTGTGACAGGCACTCAACCTCCAAGATCAGCACAGGCTGCTAGGCTCAGCAAATTATATTCTGGCCTTTCACCTCTGCCCACTCTGGTCAGGTAGCAAATGAGATCTAAACTGAAGGCATCTGTAGGTCTCCATTTGTTCTCCAGGGACTGAAAATTCATATAACAAAATCATTACACATTATATCACTCCATTTTGCATGAACATTAGTCTCTACTCATAAGAGGACCCTGGACTCAGCTAATATAAATAATGAACTGCCTCTTATTTTGTGAAGGGAGTTTGAGGGGAGGGCAGAAACATGTTCTCTTGCAATAGTCAAGGCAACCATTTGTAGTGTAGTACAAACAGGCCCACAATGAATGCTACTACTTGTACTTCTGATGAGTTAGTCGGTGTTAGTCCCCTTAACTAGACAATCACAAATACCTACCCCAAATCCCAGACTCTACTGTAGTTACAGTAATACTGGCAAAAAAAATCACTTTTGTTCCAACTCTAAAATTGCTGTCAAGGCTCCAGAGACTATAAACAACATCTTTCACTGCTCTGACCCCCATGCAATTTTAAATCCCCCAACCTTTCTGAGCACTGTTGGTGAGCAGCCCCATTACATCTTAATGACTGTCATTAATTTCTAAAGAGTGTTAATTTCAGATTTTTAATCACCCCTTAACTATTCAATTAAATTTCAATAAAATGTTAAGTACTTACAAGTCTTCTCATTTTTCCTAAAATACTTACTACATTAACATGACTGAAGTCCAGTGGTAAAAATGAATGAAATTAAATGATACAGCACTACCACAACAGCTGCCAACAAAAGAAAAATGCTACAAAGTACAAACTTAATCATATAAAACCTTGCAATGCTATTAGCATATTTTAAGGCTTTGGGGGTGGGGGGAGCTTTCGGGAAGACTCCAGTTAAATCGTATTATTTTTCCGAGAGGAAACGGACAACAATAACTTATCTTGAAAAAAAAGCCCACATACTTCATAACCTGCCTGCTCCGCAAAAAAACTGTTGGCCTTAAATAATATATCCACAGCCAAAGGTTTTCAGACATGACAAGGGCAGCTTTAGGTAGCGGTGGAAGCAGCATATAGATAGCACTGACACACAATGGAGCAAGCCAGGGTTTCCAGGCTTTGGAGGGCTCGGCCGAGGAATT
>NW_009233300.1:30702-45702 GCF_000690835.1 Fulmarus glacialis | reverse complement strand
TGGAATTATGTCAGAAGAGCCCATGCATACTCTATGCCCAGACTTTTTGCACTGCAACGTATCATCTGCAATAAAAATTCAAATCAGTCAAACATCTCCAGCAGAAAGAATACTTATAAAACATGGATGCATCACCATAATTTTGGGCTTGCTATCAGCACCAGCGTAGAGTTGGCAGTGACACCATTATCTACACCCAGATGGCACTTTCATTTTACTGGCTACATTGTTCCTCATGGATTTGAAAAGGAAACCTACCCAGGCCATGCGGCTGCAGTTTAGAACCTGTTTTCATTCGGAGTCTCTGCTACAGAAAAATGTACAAAAATGGAGAAAAATGGAAAAATAGAGCAACACCCAGACAACCTTCCTAACTTCCCACACTCACTGTCTGCCCCACCATTTTAATTTGACATGGTTATTAAAAGTTGGTGTTTACAGAAATAAACCATAATATTCTGAAGCCGTTACTGCATATTACAGTATACCATTCTACAAAATCCAGACTGTCAGGTCTTCAGGATGGGGACCTTGTCTTTCTTTGTCTCCAAGGGTGTGCATTTGTATTTTTACTTGGTAAAAGAATAAACAATCATTATCCTCCCCTACATCCCTTCATTACCTTAAAAGCTGACATTTTGAAATAAGTGAAGGATTGCAAACGAACACTCTTTTCATTTATCTGTTCTCTCCTTCCTTCCACAGCTCCAGCAATAATTACATTTTTCTTATCATTTATTTTGGAAAAAATGTGTGCTGCACCTGTACTTCATATACGGCTCTTGCACACTTCCAGTGTTTTCAGTGGCTTTGGAAAGAGGAGAGTGGCATGCTCACATTGTTTGCTGGCTCCATTTCTTCTTTCCACCCCCCACCCTGTCTTCTTCTTTCATGTCAATCGTTTTGAACCATTTTTTCACATTTCTCACTAATCTCTAATACCACCCTCTCCCATCCACCCCATGGACGTGCTTTAGAAGGCTGCAGTTCACTGCTGCTCAAGTATGTGAAGAAGTCTTCAAGATAACCACATCAACTGAAATAGCTAATGTAGCAAGCCAAGCTAATTAAAACACAGTGAATTAGAATATAGCTACTCGAGTAAAAGATACTCAGAAAAAAACACAGAGCTGCCCACTAATACAGCTAAAAGAGCACCAGAGTCTTGCTACTTAATTGCACAGGCTACTGGCAAGCAGGTTTTAGCTACAACAGATGACTCCCCTTTAGCATCCAAGTCCTATGCAGACTATTCTAAATCAGACTTTATTCATTATGATGAGCTACTAAGAATTACTTCGGAATCTACAGTTAGTGTTAAACAATATTTGTTTAAAAAAGATTTGAAGGAAATCTTGTTAAAAATTCTGAATGGTATTGGAATTTTGAGCGTACGAGCTTGCCATTCTAAACCATTTGATTAAATTTAACCATAGGAAACTCTTCCAAGACCTAATGAAGCAGCAATTACATCTGAAGAGGGAGCCAAGCCAAGAATTCTGCCATTCCAATAGCTCTCCTTTGAACATCATGCTACAATATCTAATCTGCTCAGTTTTGAGTTTACACATACAATAAATCTCTGCGCTTTTGGATTTGTATAAAATAAACCACATAGACAAACATGGTACTTTTTTTTTTTAAGATAAGGAGCCTATTGTTTAAAAAAATTGAGATAGTTTAAGATTTTAAATATTCCAAAAAAAGCCCTGTGCATGAAATAGAATCCAGATGAATTTAAAAATTTTGCGAGTATTTTCTGGGTCTGGCTGAAAAGCAGATGCTGCCTCCATGCTCACTCTCCATCTTTCGCAGTACTTTAATATGAATTTTGACAAATAGATACAAAATGGAAAAAAAAAGTGAAATAAGGATAGAGTAAATGTTAACATTTTTTAAAACAAATGCTGGATCTAATCCTGATTTCACTTGCTTTGTCATAAGCATTTGCTCACACTTCATCATAATCACCTACTTGGTAACTCACTGAAGACAGCGTAGCTGTGTTAGTGTAAGCAGGATAAGAATCAATCCCACCACTTTCCCTTTTGATTAAAAGGAGGAACTGTTAAAACTGGATAATGTTTCATTTGTCATGCCCTCAGCAAATGCAGATTGTTTGGTCTTTTCAGTAACATTATTACACTGCACAAAGATGACCCTTTTTGTGATTTAAGATGTAGCTAGAGCAATCCAAGTACAGCCAAATCGATGGAGGCAATCTTGTTCTATTTCCAGTTTTCCAAGATTTCCTTATTACATGTAATAGAACGTTTCAGCATAATAACTCAGAGGTCTTGAGATACAGAAGATGGAGAAATAATGTTGAAAAGCAATTCTTCACGTTTGGCTTTCACCACATCAAGTGCAAACGGTCAACTTAAACATGAAAATACAATTTGCTCCTTCTAAAGTCTACATCCTTATCTCTTGCAAAGAACACACATTCATTTCCAGCGCCTCAAGGTAAAGACTAAGGCATCTATCACAAGAACAGTGAGTATCTGAAGGATTTGGAAGCAATCTTTTCACAATGTTACTTTGGAAGGGAAGTAGGGTTACTCAAAATTCGTAGAGATTATTAAGTTCACATCCACACAGCAGATATGGTACCACATTATTTCCCATCAACAGTGTTTTCACCTGCTGAGAATCTCTCTTTGGTTCAAGACAGCCATTCATTACGAGGCATTAGCGCTCTACTGCACAAACCAAAGTTATGCCCCATTGGTGAACTGGGTAAGCCCGTAATATCCACACTCAGCTCATGAGGACTGTGTTTACCTATCTTTCGAGCCCTTCACTTTGGTGATTTAATAGGCATGCAATTTCTTACTTCAGCAGATTTGTTCTATATTATCAAGTCAGGTATTGCTGGACAAATGTTTAAAAGACTCACAAGGCTCCCCAAAGCTCTGCCACATCAGTGGAGTATGCACTGACAGCAGGGACTCTTTATGACAAGAAAAGCTGATCAGCTGCAAGCTTTCCTATTGATGAATGCAACTCTTCACCCAGTCTAAACTAAGCCTGTGGGTTTTGTGTTTTTCTTCTTAGCCTTCTTTGAGGCCTGCAGAAAGTTATGAAATAGATTTTTCTAGTCTTCCCAGGAGCAAGGCCAGGTTCACATCTTGACCTCAGAAACAAAACGGACCGTGAAAGCCAGTCTTCTCTGCCTAACACAAAGCAAACTACAATATGCAACATAAGGCAATATTAAGAGTGAGAAATGACAAGCAATGTATCAATATTGGGGAGGAGAAATAATAAAATCTGGCCATATTAAAAATTCCAGCAACAACAGCACTGAACAACACAATTTTGGCTCTGCTACCATGTTCATTACTAAGGGTGGAAGCAAAGAGTGCTTAGTTGGAAGGAAGATTTCAATTACAAGTCAACAAAAAAGAAATTATTTATTGTAGGGTATTATTTATGTTTAGATATTTTGGTCATCTTCCTCTGTAACCATTCTAGCATATATTTGGATACTGTAATGTACATCCACATATAGACTCTCACAACAAGACATACTAATGAAAATACAAAATAACCCTTACAGGACTGAATCTCCTCTCAGCAACATTAATGTAAATCAGCTCAGTCAACTGGGGGACATTGATGTGAAACTCAAGTGAGGAAAGAATTGGGCTCTGATGCTTTGAACAAGCTGCCCAAGTATATTTTAGAAATGTGAAGGCTGTTAAACTGTGGGTTCAGGAGCTTGGAAGACAACAGAGGTGTAAAAATGATAAACCCCATTTTTCATGGTGAAATAGCATTAAGGAACCAAAATATGGTCCCAGAATACATAAATACTGAAGAGGAAGTTGCTACCAAAAGCATCAACAGTTTTACACAAGTAAGAAACCAGATTCTTATCAAAGACCACAGGATTGGAATGGCTAGTTCCCATTAGCATGAGTGACAGTGGTATTTGTGCAAATCCATGTATTGCTGATGGAATATGGACCCTGAAATCTCTGTGACCTTGGTGTGCAATATTTATGTCTACACCTTTAGCGTCTTGCACATAATGAGATGCAATCTTTTAGCTTTATGCACTTCACCAGGCATTCAATTAGAAAAAAGCAAATTTTGGGGGGGGAAGAATGCTAAGCTATTTAGACAGAAGGTAGTGAATCAAAAATTGCAAAACTTCAGCTTTCAAAAATAGCCTAAGTGACCTCTTACAATACTCTGACCACTCCATCACAAGCAGGAGGCAACCCCTGTGAAGAGCGAATTCTGGCAAAGTTCTCTCTTCACAGATGATGCACAGCTTAAGCTATAATGAGTTTTTGGGTTACAAATGCTGAACGCATTAATATTCCTTGATGATAATTATCACAGTATAAGCACCTTTCCCAATGTGAGTAGCATAAAGCAACTGAAGCAGCATTTTTACTACATTTGAAACAAGCTGGAAAATGGGATTTTCTACTCTCGTAACCTGAGGTCAACATACATCAAGCTATGCATATTAAATACGTCTACCCTATATAACTATATAGACCTTTCCATATATTCACACACATGCATGCAATTAACACCCTTTTTTTTTGAATACTTAAACAAATACGCCATACATATGAACATGATTTCCCAAGCAAAATAAATCCAACATTTTAAATAGGACCCAAATAATTTGTAAACAGGCTACACTGCTATTTCTTTGAAAGTGAGTTAATTTTCTACAATATTAAAAAAAAAAAAAAGAAGCAGGTATTAGCTGCTGATACAAATTGTAAATTAAAAAAATACATATATTCACCCAAACATGAAAATAAAATTTGCAGAAAAACACTGCCTTCTACCTTCAGGGGTTAAACTAACCACTGCGTGCCACACTAAGTGTGGCTTACACCCAGCACAGACAGCCTTTCTTTTTTTAAGAACATTTGAAAATATAGTTCTTCAGCGGGCCCAAATTCTTGCACACAACTCACGGTCTGAGTAATGAGTAGGAAGACTGGAGATATCCCCAGGAAACAGAGGAGCGGGAGCCTCAAGCCAGGCAGCTGAGCACCTGCAAAGCTGTTCCTTACCTGTCGCTGCAGCCGGGAGAGTGCAGAACCGCTGTGCTGCCTCTGCATGGGGCAGGAACACACTCATCCAGGCAGCAGCAGCAAGCCTACTGTTTAATAGCCAGACAGGCTCACCCAACCTTTGTAGCCTACTCTTAAACATGAACAGGGGGAAAAAGAGTGCACACCAGGCACAACACCTAAAATCTGCGAGTTATCCCAAGAAACGAGTGAGTACCCATCGCATGACGTATGGAGCCCAAATTCCTTCCAAAGATAACACGAGATAGATACACCTCCTTAAACAGTATAAATGGGCTTGGCTGTATTTTAAGTGCAAGACATTTAATTATTATACAAGTACTTACTGAGGATTAATTAGCATACAACAAGGATCTGAAACATGCAGACGTTTGTCAAAGACGACAGGGTTTCTAATGATTTATTATTGTTTGATTAACAACATCATGCAGTAACTATGTTATTAAATCTCTATTTTGCATGCTACAGAACCTAAAAGCATTACTTAATGATGTACTATCTCAGTCTCAGAACAGGGTAACAACTTGATCTTTGCTTTTCTCTCACCCCCAACTCAGAAAATGTTCATTGTTACAAATGATGCACTGGTAAGGAGCCTTTAAAATAATCACACTGTGAGTTGCAGGGTTTTTACTAAATGCTATAATACTGTTTTAATATTCCGTGCAAATAAACTCAGTGCAGCTTTACTCTAACAAAATGGGAGTCAGTTTGAACCCTTAATCCAAAAAATGGGAATCAATTCTGGTGTTCTGTGGGTGTGAAATCTGCTGAATGTATTTACGCCATGTTGTCCTGCACTTCCTTTAGGAAATACGCCATGTTACAACCGTTTCAAGAACTAAAGTATAATTTTTACTCATGTGCTACAAAATGCCTCAAAACCCCATTTGAATATATGGCAAGGTTTTGAGGGAACCTTTGCTAAATATTTAACTATTGGCTTATTAAATACTGTAATATGAAAGCCATGAAAGGATGATACAAAGCACATGCCATTTTTTTTCACTTAACATTGGTGCTCACTTTGAACATATTCATCAGAACTGATGCATTCTAAGAAGTATTCCATCTTATCAGATAAATGTAGCAATGGCATCTTGCTATTATAAAAATGATTAAATCCCTCCTTGGTTAATTGTGTAAGATCTGTTCCTCTGCAGTTAGAATCCCCCTCTCCATCCTCCCCGCTAAAACAAAAAGCGTGAAAAGATCACGTCTGAAAATTAAAAGTGATGTAGTGAAATCAGGCTAGCACAAGATATACTGCTTATATAAAAGGCAAACCTAGGGGAAAAAAAGAGACAGGTACAGAACATGCAGCTTTGGTTTATCATACATAGAAACTGCATGGCTGACCATTTTACAGGTAGAAAATTGAATACGTTTCTCTGCACATCACAATGCGTCTGACAACTACATAATACAGTGACAGTCATGTTAAAAATATAGACGTAAGACTGAAAATATTCTATAAAAATAAACACTTCCATTAAAACAAAATCAAAGTAACTTGGTTCATGACAACAGATGTCTTTCAGTAGGAATCACTGAAAACAAATGTAAATCCACAATGAAATATATTAATATAAACTAACAAAAAAATCTCTTGGCATGGAATTGCCTGCAGAGTGTTCATTTATTCTGTAAACACTATAACAATGATTATCTGTCCTTCCAGCTCTCAGTGGAGACTCCTGCTTTTGAAAATGTCTTGTGGTGACTTACTAAATTCAGGCTATTTCAATTAGTATTACTGCACATTAAAAATTAATTGTATTAAAGAGTGGATTAAGGTTTAAATTTCAATTGTACAGTGTGTGTGCTAGAAATGACAGCTAAAAATCAATGCTCCCTGGCCCATAATCGGAAGTTTGTACGACCGAATAGTGTGGAACTGGCGTCAGTTTTAAAAGAACTGATAGTTCAATTCCAGGTGTGCCAGCTCTAATTCCTGATTTAAATGGGAATGCTACACAGCCACAGTATTAAGCTAAAGAAGAAACTGAAAAAAAAGCTGCCTTCCAATGAAAAAAATGTGTCATTTTCATAAGGATGGAAAAAATCCAAATTACAGCTCAAAATTCACATGTTTGGTATCACTGAGGGAAAAAAGATGTTTTAATGGGATGATGACTTCATTACAGAAGTTATATATTTTTTTCCGCATTTAGAACAAGTTGTTAAAATACCACCCAGAATTGCAATTTAGGCCCCAATCTTATAAACACTTGAGAACATATATAGCCTTATTCCCATGTAAACGGAAGCTTGTGGCATCTATTAATGTGAATAAAATCATATGCATACTTACATGTTTTCAGGATCAGACCTTTTCATTACAATTTCTAATGTACAGTGGTGCCACGCAAGCCCCTTTAAAACTTTTACTGTGTGCGACAGACACGGATGCAGGGACAGAAGTGAGCCTGAGGACCCTGTGATGACCCCGCTTTGGGACACTTCTCTTCGTGCAAACAGTCCCGGCAAGGACAGCACCAAAGAATGTGGCCACTAGAACCGCAAGCTGACACACTTGGGAGCCCTGATACTGTGCAAGTCATGCAACGGAGCTGTAGTTTCTACTTCCACCTCTTAGTAGAGCACCAGTGGGGATGCTGAATCCCCAGGCTGCAGTGGGAGGGGTGACGGGAACATTGTTATCAAACCTATCAAAAGCGTAAGTGATCAGGCATCAGGCTACAGTGACGAGGTGTCGTGGTATAACCCCAGCCAGCAACTAAGCACCCCACTGCCGCTCAAAGAAAATTAACTCTACCCCAGCCAAAACCAGCACACGAGGGTATATGGGAATGGGCAATGTTCCTTCTACCTCCGATAAGTATGTTAGCCATGGTCTCCTGAGCTGCCCTGTTGTTGTACAACACAAGACAATTTCTTGGCCTCCGTATATATGAAAACAATTATTATCTTTCACTTCACTGTCTGACAAATCAGCTAAAATTTGTCTTCATGACTGAAGGCTGCTTCTTGTACAACTACAGCAGAAATCTGCATTCTTACCTTGCTGAAGCTTCTATTTAGACATTGTCACTGTAAGTTGGAAAAATTTTTGAAAAGAAAATGTCTTTATTAAAAAATTTGTATCTTTACAACAATAATAATTTTTATTACTTGGGTGAAACTGAATTTTGCAGAAGGTTCCTTGAGATCATGGCACTGGATGATAAACTGACACCACTGCTGTAATTCTTCCTTTGAATGTGAATACAGTGCCAAAAGGAAAGGAAACAGCTCAAGCAAAATCATTTTTGCACTCTTCTGTATTGTAAAATGTATGGGGAATAGCAAGAAGGGAAAAAGCATGTTCCAGTTGTTATAAATCTAGTATTGTTCCTGTCTGAAAATGGTTAGCAAGAAATGCCTGTCACTTCTATCAGCAACAAACTAATTTTTTTAAGAGCAAATGATGAAGAACACCGCAAGTCTAGTGAACAGACCAAGCTGGCATCACTAAAGTATTGCAAAGCCACCCAGGATACCAGAGCCTGGAATTGAACAGTCATTGGTGTGTACCTAAGAGACAAGTTGATGTCCAAAATGTTTTTAAAGATCCCCTGTGCTGCGCGGATGTCCAACAGCAAGTTTGGCATCAAGAGAGTAAAGAAGATGGGTTGTAATAACAACAATAAAAAAATAATCTGGTGCAAATGGACCCCAAGGTGTAGTAGTCATCCCCATGCAACAATCACCCTTCACTGCAATTTACTGATGTTGTTTCATTACAATACAGCATACAAAGGGGGCAATATTAAGGCATACTATTTAAAGCTACAAGATCTGTGGTGCGAGCTATAGCTGGTACTGAATCAGGACTATAGATTAAAAAGAAGGTAATTTCAGCAGAGAATACTGAAAAATGAAAACTCTCCTGAAGGTGCACAAGTGTGTCATTTTTACAAGACTTAGCAGAATGCCACAATAAGCAATTGATGCTAAAGACTGCCAATACGTTTTATAGTGTGAACCCACAAATTTGTTACAAAAGCACAGCAATAATTGGTTGCAAATTCACGATAGCCAAGGAAGACAAATAAATGCAACTGGTTTAGGCAAGGGAGAAAAAAAATATGATAGCAGAATACATAGAAATTGAGAAAGAGATTTGTGCAGGGTACAGAACCCACAGAGTAGATGGACCTTGAAGCAACTTTCAGAATTGCAGTGACAAAGGACAAATTCTGAAGAGGAATAAGCCAATGTTATTGTCTCATGGAAGCCATCACAATTTCTGTTAACTCTGTTTCTGTTAACTGGTTCTGACTGGGGAAGAAATGAAGCACAATTTTTGTTGTATGGAGAAGGTGATGTCAAGAATAGAAATCAGCTGGACCGTATCTGTGAGAAGTGATGATACAGCAAAAGAGGAAGAACAATTTTTTTTTAAATTGGCCTCTGAAATGGGTAGGATACATGAACCAAATTTGGGAGCTCTAAGGCAAGAAGCAGAATTCCCCATTAGCCAAGAGATAATAAAAACCACAAATAATTTAATAGCTCGCTATTTACAGCATTACAATACTTTTCCTTCTTAATGTACATTAACTAATTCGTCTTGAAAAATCTCTGTGGGTAAGTACTGTCTCCATTTCACATTTCAACGACTTGTTCTAGGCTAGCGAAAAAGTCATTGGGAATGCTGGAACCACCACAAACTTCCACCCATTCACAATCCCATTTTGACATTCTGAAACAAAAATTGCCTTTGTAGCCTGTCAAGCAAAGATTTGGAAAACAAGACTTGGAAAAAAGGAGTTCCCCCTCCAAACAAGAAAGGACAACACCATAAAGCACAAGAAGAGAGAGAGACTATGTCATGCCATGAAAAAGTTAACTGTATTTTGTGGGAGATAATGGCATAGGAGAATTCAGAGTCAAAGAGCCTTCCAAATCTGCTTTTTAAGGAGATGAATGAGAAGGATACATTTAAGAAAAAAGGGTAGCTATAGTCTGTTGAGAGTGCTTCTCTTGTCAGAGAAGAGAACTTCTACAGAAGCTGTAGGTTGAAGGAGACAAAGAAAATCACCAGCCCACAAAAAGGCTGGCCTGGAGGACCCATCGCAAGGGTTGAAAGAGATGCACATGCAGCACAAAAGCGGCAGTTGATGTAAAATACAATAACCTAGGTGACATATCATAGAAATTAGAGTCCTATTTTCTGTCACCTAATTTATTCCCATGCACCACCATGAAGGATTTGTCCTGGCGGTACAATTCTGGTCTGTACTGCTAGGCACACTTCATCACTCGTGCAAATGCAGCAGCAGGTAAAAGTAGGGAACTTTTCCATTATTAAGAAGTATCCCTAAGATTAAGTTTTCTAGGCTAGCTCTCTGCCCAAGCCTATTTATTTCATTTTTCACTTATTTCATTTTATTTTCATTTTGTTTTCATTTTAGCCACCTTTTTTTAAACTCAGCTATATTTTAATCAAAAAAAGTTAAAAATACCATCCCTGTTAAGTCTGACTTGAAGAATAACAGCACACAATGAGCAATGTGGGTTAAAAGTTCAAATTTGGCAGGGAAATGTCACTTAGCTGAAGAGAAGAGTATTTAACCGTTCTGGTGAAAATTGGTTTTGATTTGATCATGTTATGACAGTTTGCAAATCCCACTTTGCACTAAGTGATATTTGGGTTAGGCTTTTTAACCAAACTTCGAAGCAAATGGAAGGTTGTGTTGCCTCTGAATGACTAATTGAACGAGGTAGTAAACATCAACATCTCCCAAGTTGTTCAATGAACTACACAGTGCTCTGCGGGAGTCTCGTCTGGGGGGCTTGGGGGGATTTTTCTGCACAGTTATCTAATGTCTTGGCACTCGCATAGGTGTGCAATGAAAAGCAATGAAGCCAGAAGCACAGTGGGTTCATTGTGAAGGTTGCCTGCAAGAGGTTTGGGAGAAAGGGTCCCTAGCCAAACAGCTAGAATATACTGCTGAGGTCCCGAACTACAACACTTTAATAAAGTGCTGTGTGAGAGATTCACAAAATTCAAATTGTATGGCTAGGCACTGAAAAAAGAAAACCAAAACAGGATGTTACAGGCATATCCTTAACTCTGGCCACTGTACATGTGTTTTATGATTGCTTTTGATTATACAAATATACTATCCCTTTTATCATTCAGTCTAACCCAAACAGGAGACTTGTACCTTTCAGCATAAACACAGTGAATGAGGCAGTGTTTTGAAATAAGCTTTGTCCAACACACTATGAATAGCATATTCTGTAAAGTCTCTTGGATAAGTACCACATATATCGGATTATATTCATGTAATAAAAATAACGTGTTATGTGGCTTTGCACCTTTGAGCAGGTCTCCTTCACTCTGCCCACTGCTTCATTTCCTCTGGGGCTTCTCCTAATGCCCTGAATTGCACAACATATTCAAACAGCAGCTTAGTTAAGAAAAATAAATCTACCAAAAGGAATGTTTCTTCTTCCTTTCTCCCTATACATTGAATTTACTTCTATAATTACATTAGTTTAAGGCCACATGACAGAATTACTCAGTTCTGCCCCATTGATATGTTGGTCCCATGATTTTACTTGCATGTTTCACTAAGAGGGCCTATAGTAATTTTTCACAGGCAAGAATTCTGAGATTGAACTTTAAGGGCTTGACATTTTTGTGCACACAAAACTTTCATTTGGTAATATTTACCTTTCTCATTTAGCAATTAGATTTTTTTTTTAATTTCACAGACATTTATACCTGGTTTGCTGGTTGCTAAAGCAGCTGTCTTACAAGCTGAAGGACATGATAGGTAGGCCATTCAGCTCTTACATACATGCATACACCCATGTACATAAGAAGAGAATGCATTCAATCATAAAACAACTTGTATTTTAAGTAGATATTACCATTTCATTTTACTATTGATTTTCCACTGACTTCACTTGAAGAAAGTAACTCTACGTGTCAAAAAGGGTGTGCAGGAATATCTTCTGACCATACATGGTCTATGAGGCATGCAAAATTAAGGATTTTTACCTAAATATAATTCTAAGCTCCCATAAAGACAGAATTAAAAGTACTGCTTACTGAAAGCATGGTAGTAGCTCGACCTCTATGCTGAGGAGACAGGAGGAGTTACTTTTCTCAGTAAGGATCACTGTGTCACTGGTTAATTCCTGTTCTATGCTCCTCATTAGCATTACTCTCAAGTTTCTGGTTAACATATCCGAAATATTAAGACATAATAAGTACGAAGGTGCAGATAATTGGATATTAACCAGAACATACTTGACTGGGCAGGAGGTAGGGCCTTGCTTAAACTAATCCTGAAATGTATTAATCACCCATTAATGAATGGGTTTCAAATTCATTTTCTATTATAGAACACCTCTGAGTATCTAAGCTTTTTCTAATAAAATGAGTTGGAATAACAGGATAGGAATAAGAAACACTCCAATTTGAGGCTGGTTTGAATTAATTCCCTATAGCTTGTTGTTAAGTTCATTGAAAACAATAATCCTGGTATGAGTGACTTTCTTTATAAGGTTGAGAAAATAACCATATATTATAGCACTTATAGGCTCTATTTGCAGGTGCAAATGGTCATACAGAGGCTAAATTCAGAACAGAGCTAGTTCACTGGAGAACTGCTATAGCACTATCTATATTTCTTAAGAGCAAATATAGCTCTATAAGACAAGTACCATAAGACCTGCATCAGCTCCAGATAGATGTTGCCAATTAATGATTTTCAGTGTGAAGACAGGTATACATGTATGTCAACTTCTGTAAAAAAAAAATTCAAACACCTCCTCTCTCCACCCCAGCCCAAAATGTGGTCCGCACTCTGGCGACCCAGGCTTTTGGAGGGTGGAAGAAGAATGATGGGAGGGCAAATACTCAGAGATTATGAAATCAGGTTAAGAAGCTTGGTGGGGTGGGACAGAGAGTGAGGGAGGGTGGTATTAAGCTCAGAAGCCCCAGCTTCGGACAACTTTGCTAATTTTGCATTAAGCATGCACCCTTAATCAACATTACTAACTAACTAGCTGGTTGTACTTTTCTCAACTAAGAGGCTAACTGGCTGCACACAGTTAATCTCTAAATAATGGAAGTTTTTGTTAACTGGGCATATTTAAAATCCAAAAAGAAATGCAAAAAACAGAAACAAAATCTCAAGTTTTCCTTTTTTTTTTTTTTAAATATAATATTCTTACATGTCCAGGATAATTTTTAAATGGATACTTTAGCATTTTTATTATTTGAAATGGGTGCCCACTACCGCACCAGAAAAAACCCACCAGAGTTTCTTATTGTTACTAATGAAGAAAATTATAACAGACATGGTTGAAGTACTATTATTCCCCTTTCTCTCTTCTTGCTGTCCTCAGTGTTATTTACATTGATGTGAATTGCAAGTAAACCAATATTATCCATCTCTGTGTTTTTTCCTTAATTTGTTGACTTTAATTTTAGTAAGTCTTAAATAAGCGCTTACTGAAGATGAAGTAAGATATGCAAGCAAGTAGTCCTTTTATCAACAATTTTGCCACAGAAATACACAAACATTTCAATGGCTCTTCATTAGCAAACAAATCAACAAGTGATATTTTAATGCATGACTTTATTCCATCTCTGTGGGGACCGTAGTTGAGAGTGTGATGTACAGTACAGAGAAAGGAATCATCAGCCACAATGTCCCAGGGCTCTATCCATTGAGGACTTCTCAGCCTCTGCTTAAAGAGTGCATTTAATTGACTGATAGACAGTAGCTTCTTTGTTCACAGAAGACAGCGAAGTAATGGCAGCTTGAAAATCGTACCATCTACAGGATCTCCTGAGACTAGTAACAGGGGGATATGTGTCAGGAATAAATAAATAATCTAATTATTAAGCCACTTCCTGTCAAGTTAACTCCAATTTGTTGGCTTTTGAAGGCAACAAAACGAGGCATTTTTCCTCATTATGCTTCTCTTTTTATACCACTGGTAATCACAGGCGGATTAAAGGGTGCCTGATTGGTTTTTTTGTCAAGGAACTGAGAAGCAGCCAACAGTACAGAAAAACAGAGTTGGGGTTAGAAGAAATTTCATGCTTGTCTCCTTTCCAGCTCCCTAACAGCCCACACTGCTGCCCCATACAGTGCTGCCAGCTGTACAGCAAATGTGTACCCCTCCAACGGCGGCCTACCAGGCCACAGGCTCCATCCTGAGAGCTGTGAGATACCTTGCAATCTTGGCAGGTAGCTACTGCTGTCATAGGCATAATTCTAAAGGTGACCTACGAAACCCCGTCAGCTCACCAAATGCAACAATATGAGCAGCTGAAGTTCGACACCCACTCTCCATATTGGCTTCTTTTGTTTCGCTTCCTGCGCTTACATCGCGGGGAGAAACCTCGGGACGTACTCCGTCGAAGAATCGGAGGCTTCTCTGCTAAGAACAGGGGCGATTTAGAAAAGCGATGGTGAGGCTACCCTCTGTGCTGACAGCTAAACACAGCCCGAAGGAATGTGCTAAGGCGACTGATAAAGCCTGCAACACAAATGGTCAGCAACAAAGAACAAAAGGGAAGGCTGACACCATGCCATTAACGCAGCCCGTGGTGCCTAAGTATTAACATGCACGGTATATCACTGCAGCGGCTCAGAGGAGAATCTTACAGCAGGTAGAGGGAAAGGAGCAACTTTCGTGCTGCCTGGCATTACCGTTCAGTAGCGTCCCCTTCATCAAGTGCTATTCATACCACAGGCATTTCTGCAGGAAAAATCTAAAGCTTACGTGTGCTGTGCTTCATTTCTTTACAAAACAAACTCCAGCCTGAATTGTGGACATTTTTCAAATGCTTCTTTTAGCAGTATTATCATTACTATTAATACTACTACTAATATTATCTAGTAATAAGACATTTTCATTCTACTTTATGAGAATTTTTTGAGTCCGAGGTGCC
>NW_009233300.1:0-30671 GCF_000690835.1 Fulmarus glacialis | reverse complement strand
CCCCCCAAAAAAAAAAAAAGAGGTTCATAGATGTTTCCACACTGTGTCCTGACTTAACCATTTCCGATTTTAAAAGCCAGGGTGGTCTTCCCTAAAATCCGTCTCAAAAAGCAAGCAACCGTTCCTGCTTCCAACCCCTGACAGGTCACGCCAGCTCCACGCAGAGCGGCTCGGCGTGCCCAGGGGTGGCGGGGCGGCGGGGCGCCCGTAGCCCCAAGAGGTGACACACGTAACCTGAATCCCAGTGAACGGTGCCACTCTAGCATGTTTACAGCTGCCTTTGCCGTTTCCGAATACATCTTGAATTTTTTGTTAAATTGCGCAGATAATTAAAGCCTCTTCATATTTACAGTCTGCTTCATTGGTACCATGAATTCTGTTTTCAGTTACTGTCTGCAAATTCCCTCTCTGCGCAATTTCATACTAAGCAATAACACTTCATTTTACATAAGTTTTATCTGATGTCCCCATACAGAGCTGCCAGCTGTACAGCAAATGTGCAGCTCTCAAACTGAGGCCTACTAGGCCACAGGCTCCATCCTGAGATCTGTAAGGCACCTTGCTGTCATTGGCAAGCGTTCCCTGCTATCGCTGCTACCATCGCTCCACACTACACACAACTTAAAATCATCTGATTATTAGAATTTGTGGTCCACACTCCATTTTATCCTTTATTTAATCTATCCCCAGATCACACATTTGTTTAAATGTTTTGGCTGGTTTACAAATCATGCAGCCATCTGCACAGTAGGTGTGACACCATTTTTTAGACAAAAGTTACATTACAAAACAACAAAGATAAAGTCATTTGAAATGCTTTGGTGTTTGTTATTCTGCCTGGTTTGCTTGGACCAACTCTAAGAAATAAATAGAATTATCTGTGTAAATCGATGAACATCTATGAAAAACAACACCCAGCAGAACGCAGAGCTTGCTCCATTACCTACGTTAATATCATGACAGCTGAGGAGAGATGACCTGGCCCACTTCTCATCTCTCCTGTACAGATGGCTATTAAAGAGAAAGTATCCCTTTTGTATGGTCCATGCAGAAACCCTTTATGGGCTTTTCAAATAAGCCAGCATTGCCCACAGGAGAGTAGCTTCCTGTTAGTATTAAACAGCCCAGATTTCGTCTATTTTGTAACCCAGCTCTTCACAAAATAAACCTGCATTTTCTCAGATTTAACACCAAATGCTGGTTTTCCTGGGTATTTCAATTGCATCTCCTCATTTTGCAGACAAGGTAACCAAGTTTCCTCTAACTTCTGGACAACTCCTCACCAGCTCTGCCTTTAAATAGGAGATTCCCAGGCATCCAAATGATTTTCTGATGCTAAGAGGGTATGATCCGTCTCTTCACTATAAATCAACAATTTCCATTTCTTACTACTCAGGAATCAGTGAAAGATGACTGACAAAAGGAACTCTCCACCTCCTTCCTCCTCTAGTGTGTAGATGCGTATCTTTGGATTCTTTTTCTCCAAACCTCAGGTAAGAGGGACTTCACAATGTCAAGTTTTACTGTACAGTGATTAAACTGACATTCTGAAGACGTGTTACTTGAGGTCAACGTGGTGCAACAAGTATTAGTTGCCCAGCACAGCTTTCTGCGTATGTGAAAGGAAAATCATCAGGCATTAGACGAATAACAGAATGTGTGAATGCCACATGCTATTACAACCAACCTAAAATTTTCTTGGGCTCCAGAAAGCCAATTGAGGAATTTCCTTTGTCTCGACATCAGTGATGTTGTCCACACGTACCATAATGTACACTGCACAAATGTGAGGCAAATAAGATGATTTATTTTTATAGGTTTATTATGCATGCAGTTAATACATGCATAATGCAAACATGCATATCCACACAACACACAAGCATATATACATATTATATACTTACATCACTGTCACTGAAAAAATCAAAAATCATGAGTTGCACTAAAATGTGCCTTTACGTCTTCTAATGGTTACATACTGCTTGTTATTGTAAAACATAGCTGTAAAATTTCTTTGCAGAGAAATTAAAATGTTAGATCCCACTTTCTATACACTTTTCTTTTTAAACTACAATTGTTCCGGCATAGATTTGTTTACTTGGGGCTTAATGAAGTATTTGCTGGTGTAAAAAGGAATTCTTCTTGTCAACTGCAGGGTTGCTTCATCCTGTTTTCCCATTTGCTTCCTAACTTTGGTGCTTGGCATCTTTGTTTCTTTCCCTTCATTTCCTCCTCCTGCTCACACCTGCTACCTCGATCAACACTACGCAACATCCTCCCCTCAAAAACAAGCGCCCCCCTCACCACAACAGACTTCACAAAGCGTGTTTTATACAGGATACTGAAAAGGTTAAAAAAAAAAAAGACTGTTTACTTATCAGAAACGACCTATATAGAAATTGTCAAAAGCAGGATTGCAAAAAGGTACTGAATCCTGACCATCACACCCTTCCCCCTTGCTCCCTGACTTTTCAGAGGGGTAGGGGCTCTTGCTATGACACTGAGGCTTGCTTTCTCCATCGACAAAAGTAGCAGCAAACTACAACGATTGTGTTTGTTCCCCCCTTTTATCATTCTCTTTGTCAGCCTGATCAGTCCTCAATGGTAAATGTGCTGCTCTGTTGTGCACAGCCAGCGGCTCGCAATTTGCTCACTATGTTTCATGAGACAGTTGTTTGTGGCTGTTTGGAACACATTTACCTCTTTGGGGATTTATGCGCTAGTTGCAATGCCAACCTCCATAGTGATAGAGATTTCTTTCTAACTAAAATAGATAATTAGAAGCTGGTAATTATTGGTCAAGAATTATCAGAGTGCAAAAAATTAAGCTCTTCATAAATAGTTCTTGGCAATGTCATCTCTTTACATTTTCTCATGCCTAACAGCACTTTACTCAGAGCACTTACAAATTTACACTATTGCTGTTGAGCCTCATAATTTTATATGGAGTAATTCCTTTTCTGAGTTAAACATGTCCGAACTCCCCCAGTTCCGATCCACTCGGTATGTGCATGTGTGCAAAATCCTAGGCAAATGTTATGGCAACTGTTTATTCTATTTACACTGAAGTGCATCAGATACTACAGATGTAAAGGAATCAGTGGAAGAAGAAACAATGTTTAGCTTGTCTGCTTAAAATAACAGGGGAAACAATAGGAGGAGCAGTGGAGTGCAGCAAGTAGAACACAAACAATGGCAGACTCTCTTCCTACCCTCTCAGGTCAAACGCCAACTGTAAACTATGTGAGCAAAACAAAGGGATGCCAGAAAGTCTCCCTCTTTCCAAAGACACCATGCACCCAGAAATAGAATTTTCTCAAAGAAAGCTGCTAAAAATGCTACATATTCCACTCAGAGGGAAAAGTAAAAGAAAGAAGGCTACTGAAGTATTACCATGTTTGCCAGCACTTTCTAAACCCATATGAAACGTGCCTGGATTTACGTTTCCTCCTTTCCCACTCAGAAGCTGAGAAATTATTTTACCAACAGATTTCAATACACACACCGACAAACATGGCAATCATCCTCATGATTATCCAAACAAAAGTACATGCTTACATCTAGGTCCAAAATAATGCCTAAACAGAGGGCCTATTTAAAAAAGTCCACAGTTTGCCTCGCTTTCTGTCCGCTGGCATCCCCTAGCCTAAGCTTGAATCAGTGTGTACTTTAAGCAAACACGGGTGTTGCTTGACGAAGCACGGTGTCTAGAAATGTGTGGACAGATCTGGCAGTCAGAACTCTTGAACTTTCACTCACTTAATGCAAGCAAGGAATTCCACTTCTTTGCCTCTTTGTCCTCGTCTATTCAATGGAAAAGGCTTATTGCCCTGTCCCATCACAAAGATGTTGGGAAGACTCGATTAAAGGCTGCAGAACAGTTTTAAAATGGGAAGTTCTAGAAGCAATGAACTTGTAGTTACTGAGGAAAGCCATCCCTCTGACATCTTTTTAATATATAACTTGCATAATAATGAATGTAAATTGTACAGTTGTCAAAGATACTTAAAGTTACACTTCACTGGGTCATTTGCAGATTTTATTTTCCATTAGGTGGCATAATCCCTCTTGTTGAATTGATTGAAATGTATAATAAAATCTGTAAAAACACTACATACCCTCCTAACAAAGAAGAGTAAGAGGCTTTTCAAACAGCCTCTAATCCCTCTTCCCCTGCTAAATGTCTAGTTGAGATTATATTTGATTAGACAAAAACACACACATACACACAACCTAAAAATACCTACCCTCAGTGGAGCTATTTTAGCCAACAAAGTAATTCCGGTTGCCTTATTTAAAAGTCTAAGTTTCACACTGGGGTTTTATAAACATATCTTTGCCTCAGTGACCT
The DNA here is from genome assembly GCF_000690835.1 of Fulmarus glacialis. Taxonomy (NCBI): domain Eukaryota; kingdom Metazoa; phylum Chordata; class Aves; order Procellariiformes; family Procellariidae; genus Fulmarus; species Fulmarus glacialis. Next base: position 26,320 of record NW_009233300.1, on the reverse strand, counting down.
TCCATAATGCAACTTCTCTCTGTGGATGTTAGCAACATGAACTCAGTTTATATCCCAGGATCGTGTTCAAGGGGCACAGTAATTAGATGGGACACCATCAACTTTTCTAGGCTCCCAAACTGCTAAAAAGATGGTAAGTAGCAACCGTTTCCCTCAGCTGGCTGAGCATGTATCTCTACCAGTGGTTCCTACCCATTTCTGAGTGGAGTCTGGCAGATGACTTTCCACCTTCTTGTTTGTCCCATGTCCCAGCCTCCCCTTTTCTCTTTTCCCTGAATTATGATTATGGAGTCCTTCAGGTAAGAAGACACTACATCCATCAATAACCACAACACAGATAATGCTAGCATTTTACTATGAGAGGAAATAACAGTTCCTGAGACTGTGTGATGACGTCTGTAAAGGCATTTATTGCCCCTACATTTGATCTAGGGATTATCACACTGTTTGACTTTTAACGCCTGCCTTCCCAGATTATCTTCCCTCTCTCGCGCATTTAAAGTCTTTTTTTTCTCTCTCTCTTCCTGAAGCTTTCTCAGTTTCCCTTCCCCAGAGGAACAAAGACACTACATCTTGTTCTGCCAATCTCCTACTGGGAAAGCAGGGCAGGAAGACATGTTTTATCAGATACATGTAAGAAAGGGAGGGACCATCATGTTTAGGAAACCATTTTTTGTTGTTTGGTAAATGTGCTGTGTCAACAAGTCAATATTCACTTAAATGTTTCATCTAATATATTTTTCAATCTACATTTGATATGCACGCAGATATCTATGGGTATATATATGGGTTATGTATTACATATATTCACACAAATGTGTTGACATGCATGTTTTCTGTATTATATATGAATACTATAAGCCTACCTACAGATGCACATAAACTAAGGCCAATTTTAAATAGCTTGATGTCACCCCTTGAACCTTTCTCTCTAGACAGAATACGGTCTTGGAAAAAGGCCTGTGAACAATGATATAAATTAAAGGGGAGGGGGGAGAGTGAAATTAGAAAGATAGCTAAGGAAAAATCCAATTAGTGGTGAGAAGGCTAACAGAACTGGAGATCAGAAATTATTTTTCCCTGTGCTTCGATTCCGAGGTCACATTCAAAACTCTCCAGAATGTTGATATTCCTTCCACTCCACCCCAACACAAAATCCCTTTGCATTTGTTTAATCGAGGCTACATCATTAGGAGCTGCACTGTTAAGTCTGGCAGTGCAGATAAGAATCTTCCACTGAACACAGATTACAAGCATGACCGGCAAATCTCCCTGCATGTTTTGCAAGCTCTTTCTTTATTTCACTGGGAAGATTTTATATTAAGCACATTTAAATCTGTGTCACTATGGTTATGTCATGAAGCAACATCATGCATGATTAGATACAACACAGACAAAACAATTAAATATTTTTAACAGATTCTCTTTCTCATTCAACCTCAACCTTTTAGAAATAAAACATAGGCAGTTAATAGCTCAGTTTAAGAAAATCTCAGTCTTTTCAGATCTGCAGGCTGAAGCTAGCTGACTGGATTTGTCCTGCTTTACTGTCTCTCCTCTTTTCTCTCCTCCCATTCTGACCTTTTACTAAAAATCAGAAAATAGAGAAAAAAAAAAGAAAATCTGAGTATTTCATGAAAGAAGTGGGCTCCTATTCTGAAAATGTGAGGCACTTGGGAAGTGAGTGGCGAGCAAACACACCACTCTGCCATGCCAGCACCATTCCTTACCCACAGTGTCCATATTCCTTGTGCCACTATATGCTACAATTAAGAACATGTCAAACACTGGATTCAAAGAAAACAGCAGAAATGGTGAGTTCTGTTGTTGGTAATAACCTGCTTTTAAATTCCATGTTACTGACCCAGATTGAATACTGTGAAGCAGTTCAAATTATCTCCTCCCCAAGGACGCAAAATATCAAAACTAAAGCTTAATCCAAAAGGCAAATCGCTTTGCTCCTTTACATTTGCATTTATTCATTTTTATGAAAAGTATATAAAATGTTCATGCTCTAAATGTATTAAAACTTATTAATAAAGTACCCAGAAAAATGGGCTATTAAGTTTTGGCAGGTAACTTTCTTTTACCGTGCAGCCAAATTACTAGTGCTCATGGAAGAAATCTGCATGTTACCTTTAAAGAAAAAAAATGAGCATCAAACTACGTATTTTTAAGTTATAAAATGAAAAAACCCCAGCAAATTCTCTTCTGTTGGATATGTAATTACTGGCTTCTATACCATATTGTTTGGTCTGTGCTTTGCATGCTTTTCTATTATTATAGCAAGAAAAACAGTGTAAGGGAAACAGGAGTATAAAATCAATGGTATCCATCTCTTTCTTGAAATGTGAAATTTGGAAAAGAGGCTAAAAACAAAACGAGACAACCCTGGCAATGTTATCTTATTAGCGGGCAAATGATGTGCTTGATAAATTTAATTGGCTGATAGAACTCTTAGTGCTATTATTGAGTGGTTACCAAATTGAAAACATTATGGGTAATCCTAGGGGAATAAGCAAGTAATAGGAAAATATGAATATCAAAGAAAAAGCAGCTTTTGTTTTATTCCAATTTACAACTGTAACAGCCTTGTAAACATCAAGCCAGGCTTGGATTCAGGAATCCTAAAAGACTTTTTAAAATGCTTGTACCTTAAAGAGCAGATTCCATTACTGAATACTACAATTCCTTATTTTTTCAAATAAATGATAGTATTTAATTGTATACAGATAGGCTCAGGATTTTTTTCCAGACTGCTCAAACACAACAAACAATACTATTTTATGGCCATTTGAATTATTTATGTTTCCTAATGACAAAAACTCGCCAGTTTTGATTTTGGTACCAAGGTGCTTGAGAAGTACACAGTAGTGTCATTACCATAATAACTTCTGAAATTAAAACCTGTCTAAAACTCTACGGAAAGCTAACATCCAGTTCATTAACCATTCCTGTTAGTTTGTTTTCAATAATGCAAAAATGATTAGAAGTTTAATTTGCTAATCACCTGTGTTTTGACTGGCAGTGGATATATAATTCTCTGCAGAAGTCTAAACTAGCCCTTGCAGAAAATAAAATATGCTAATGCTTTATCAAGTCTAATAATATGAATAAAAAAATCAATCATGCCTAGGTTAATCATTGATGGATGCACAATTAATTTCTCCTTAACTCTGTTTAATTTTAGAGGCAATGATGATCATGAGTAAGAGAAATGGCTATCTGTCTTTCAGAAGTTTTAGTGCTTCACTTACCAATCATGTGGTTTGCAACATGAACTTGGATATCCCATTCGTTGTAGAAAACCATCTGACATTTGATGCACTGGTAGGTCTTCTTCTAAAGAAACAAGGGTAGATAAAATTTACTGAAACATACAATTGGAACCATTTCATTATAACTCAAAATACTGAGTTCAAAGTGGTCATTTAAAGCTCTCCAGCAGTGTTTTCATTAAGGCTTAATTATTAATATTAAAAAATAACACTCTGCAGTTCTGTAGTACCTTTTATCTGAGTTTCCTGAAACTCTGTAGAGATTGTTTTTTTTCAGCTTCCTAACTCCATGGACAGACCAGTATTGCTGCAACACCAGCTTTATATTCATGGAACGCAAAATGCAATGAGGATATGTGGGATGTGATTCAAACAACACTGAAATCAATGTGAATCCTTCGCTTTATACCAATGGATTAGGCCCACTACAGAACTGGGGAGAAGACAGGAAGAGAACACAGAAATCAGAAATCTGCTTCTCCCTCATTCTCAACTGGGCTGCAGAATCTCCTCTGCACCATAGATTTTAAATGGTCCATCATGTTGCCATCTTTCAAGGAGGGAAAAATCCCTGCTAGTCTGGACAAATGGTTACTCTACCCAGTTGCTTCAGTATCTATTGGGAAGCCTGTACTATAACTGGGAAGGCTGGCTAGAAACCAGCCAGAGAGCAATCCTTCTGGCCACATTAGATTGGGTCTGACTTACTTAAAAATCATGGTGTATACAGATCAAATTTCATTATAAACAAGGAAATGCATTACTCTGCTCTCTTTGGTGCATGGGAAAAGTTTTTCGTTTGTGTCTTGGTGTCTTTCAGAAGAGATCTGCTATTTCACTTTTCTACAAGGTATATCACTTGTCCATTTTAACATCCTAAGAACGTGATTTTCTTTTCTCGTATTATTTTTCTTGACCTGAATTGGCCAGAGATTTGATATTGGACAGCATTGCTTTAAAAGTGAAAACTAAGAGTATATTAAAAAGTAAAATTTTGGTTTTTCATCATAAGACTTAAAATCTGCAGTTATCCAGGCATCTAATGAGACAAGGCGGATTCATAAAATTATTCAACTGCATAATTGTAGTACCAAGGACTCAAGTCCTAAGGTAAAAGTCCTGGAGAGCTCAATTGTTGTTTTGAAGATGCAATGAAGGCAAGGTAAGCCCTGAACTGCCACATCAAGGCAGTAACTCGAGAGACATGTATCTTTCTGTACAGCCAGACACCTTGCCTACATCAGCAAAAAGAAAAAAAAAAAGGAAAAACGTATATTTTTTAAAGAATGTAAAGTTACAAAAAGGTGGCACAGATGTAGTAAATTGCAGATTTTATATATATATTAGTTGGGGAAGAAGTAGATTTCACCAGATAATGTGCATCGAAAATCCAGTCTGTCTTGTATATATTTAACTTCTAAAGAGTGTTATGCAGGTATTATTGATTATATTTTTTAAAAAAAGCTTTTTTTCCTGACTCTGAACATTATTAAAGACTTGCTGGATTTGTTATCAGCATCTAAATTTAGATGCCCTGTCCCAGACAAATAAAGTGCCCATCCATTAAGTATCTTTCTACTTCAAACCTGTAGGCAGGAATATAAAGACTTTTTCAACATATGTCATTTTGTCTTACCAAGTTAACTGAAAAATTAGTGACTAATCAAAGTCAACTCTGAAATTAAGTGTTCCTGTGGGCTCCTCTTTACAGTGTCCCATTGCTTCTCATACACAGAGGCTATTTTAATTTTCTTGATGACAATAACAAAATGTATTGCGTTGCTTCTCAGTGGAAATAATCATAAGCCTTTTTTGCTGTTTTTCATTTAAACCAACTTTAGTTTTCTGAAATGTAACCAAGTTAAATCCTTATGTAGACAAACAAAATCAATAGGCACCCAGAAAACAAATCTGCTTTGACTTAGTTTTACAGTTATAATTTGTAAAGCCTGCTGTTTTAAAAGATACAACACTTCTTCTCTTTTTTGATGTTGTGACAATACTGGTAACATTGGTAGAAATTCAGATTCAGTCTAAGGATTTCCTATTATATGTTGGTAAATTTAACCTTACTGCACTACATCTAGATCTATCAAAGACCTCTAAATAATGACAGTCACGATCAAAGATTTATTATGCTAAGCCCTTCACAAGATGCTTTTTGATGCTGACATATAGAACAACAATATTGCATAAATAACAATCACTCTCCCTTTTTTTAAAACATTGTTTCCCTTTAGAACTAGTTAGAAAATATTTCTTACTCCCTGATGACTGGCACTATATATTGTTTATTAGCATACCCCTAGCATTATTCCTGATATGTGACTTTGTTCAAAAACAAAGAAACATAAACTTAATGGCTGGTCTTTTCTTTTGTTAGCACATTAATGCAGAGTGCATGTCAAGAATTGTCGGCAAAATTATGACTGATGTACATAATGACAACACATACAAAGGTTGGGGTTTTTTTGAAGTCTAATGCCAAAAAATACTCTTTTGACAACAACCAAAAAATAATAATTTACTAGCGCTTACTAGCCCCTTCAAAATGATCTGACATATTTGCAGAATCACACACAGAGGTTTTCTTTTTATCATGAAGGGAATAATGTTTTTGTGACTGCTGCTTGATCAAACACTAGTTCTTTTTTGCTTCCAAGCATATTCTAAAATGTTGACATCAAGTTTTATTAGCTCAACACACACTCATCTCAAAGTGTCTAAGCTTGTGCATGGTTAAGTTTTTATTTTAAAAACAAACTCAATAAATTCCATTTACTCTTAGATTTTCAAATGATCAAACCCAGTCATTTTCACACCACGTTGAACAAAACCCACATACTTATTTCCATATGTTTCGCATTCTAAGGAAGTCCCTTTTCACTGCAAGTTACATCTTAGTCTCACAAGCTTTGTCAGAAGAGCCATGGGACTCGTAACTGCCCACAGGAGCTCCTGGGTCCTGATGTGCTTCATGGCTCGTCCCAATTCCCTACTGCGGTGAGATCCAGGGGGAGACCCAGCCCTTCCTCACTCTGTGCTCCCACAAAGGAGAAGCCTGGGGGAATAAGACAGAAATGAGCCCTGGGGTTTTGCAGCTCCATCTCCCTTGCCTGGATAGAAGCCTTGCAGCACTTGTGTAGCACAGCACAGAAGAAAAATTGGGTTGTGACTCAAGGAGGCATTTGAAGCTCTCTTGAGTGTCTCCAGCGCTTTGCGATACAAGATGGCTCCACAGAGAAACAAGCACGGGGCTGTGACAGCCATCCTTGCCTTGCCTTGCTGCAGCTGTTTGCAGCAAGGAGCCCTGGCTGAGCTCCCTGTCGCTCTGCCCGAGTCACCTGTGCCTACGGAGCACTCGGCAGGACGGAGCCCGCACCCAGGCCTTGCTGCTTCACCTCACAGCCCAGGACATATCAGCTCCACACCATGATGAAGGGTGGACAGCTGGGGGCACTTACACCCTAACCTGCCACCACTGTGTTTGCAAGAGGACACCTGTCAGCCTCCTGCGAGAGACAGAAACATGATAACATTTTCACTCTCCCCTCCAAACACAAAAAACAAGCCGACGCACATTTCTTGTTACAAACTAATTTCATATCAGCAAAGGTGGGCCGCAGAAGACCCTTACCAGTGCATTTCCCTATGGACTCGGGCAGGACCAGTATGGTATCTGGAGAAGCCGTAGTGCGCTCTAAACTGTGCCTTGTTGCAAAACTTCCAAAGGTTTGTTCCAGAGGAAAGTGACACATACATTATCAGATGGGATTAAGAAAGTGGTTTAACTTTTTCCTTCTATTTCTTGTATTATTGTGGCCTCATCTTTTCATAAAAACTCTTCAATGAACAAGACCACAATCCTTCACTAAACCCCCTCCTGTCAAGAACCTAAGTGCCAATTTGTTTCCTACATGCTGAGCGTAAATCTGAGGCCCAAGTCATTCCTGGGGCCATTAAAAATTGTCATAGGAGAGTAACTGCTTGGACCAGGTGTCTCACAAGAGCACCGGGCAACCTGGTTGCCTCTTGCATTCCTGTTTGTTTGCATTCCTGTTCTCAGAACCAATTTAAAGCCTTCCGGCATGCAAAGCTCTGTGGCTACACTTAATGAGCTTTGGATTGGGCCTTCAATCCATGCAGAGCATATGCATGTGTCTCTCTAACCTTTTGAATAATTAATGTCACTTAGACCTTTAATTATTGTCCTGATCCTCACTTGTCACTTCGCAGTTTTCAGAATTTCCTTTCTATAAAGATGCCCAAAGTGTCCATGTCATGTCAAACGAGGCTTTGCTCCTTCTATAAAAGGCCCAAGAATATGTCTTTCAATTGGTACTTCAGTTCTGTGTCCAGAATTTTATTTGCTTTTATAAACAAAGTAAAACAACTAATAAACACTCTACTAGAGGATTTACAGTTCTGTTCAGAAGTGCTTCAAAAGTATGCAGAAGATCCTTCTATGTAGCCTTCTGTGCCCTGTGACTAAGGTATCCATACATTCTTCTTTTTCTATTCCCTAGCCTCATTATATTACCTGAAAATGAACTGCATATGCTACTTATCTATCCATGCTCCACCTCCCTGTCAAAGTCATTCAGAATTTTATCACCTGCCTATTTTGTTCTGACATTTTCTCAGTTTTGTACTATCAGGGAATTTCATCACCTTACTACTTATTCTTTCTTCCAGACTACTGATATGCTGCATAAATTCAACAAAACTGGTGCAAATAATGATTCTTAAGGCTTTCCATTATTCACACCCCTCCAACCTAACCTGCTTCAATTCACAAGACTCCCATGCTTTCCATACCCAAGCTAGTGTTTCTTTTCTTTTTTAATCAAACAAAGTATCTCTCCCTATGCCATACTTATTCACTCAACAGATTAGTCTTTTGTGCTATACAGTTTCAAAAGCTTTGCTAAAATCCTGGTAAATCATGTTTATAGGCTTCTCTGTCAGCACTTGTGGCTACTTTCTCAAAATACTCTTTATTGAAAATTTTAAGCATGATCCTCCCTTTGTGAATCTTTGCCCTCTATCCTTCATTAAATCCAAACTTTCTAGGTGTTCTTCTATCATGTCTTTGATTAGGCTTTCTCTCATGTTCCTCACTGTTTAAATCAAGCTCACAAACCAGTAATTTCATGCATAATCCTTACATCCCCTGTTAAATGTCTGTTTAGTAACCTTTACCCAGGGTGTTGATACCTCTTCTTAAAAGACTAAATTTATCTGCTTAATGTTTCCTTTTATCTTCAGCTGCTTTCTCTGAGAATTTTGTGATGGATATTTTTCTGTGTTTGTAAGTCACTTTTTGTATACTATATTCCATTATATTACACCTAATCCATACTTCATTCTTCTCCATGGGGAGGATATGCCACAAGCTCCACAACAAAGCATTTTTTCAACAGTATTGGTTTCCTTGATTACATATACCATTTCTAGATCTCCCATATCCCCCTTTTAACTGAATACTTGTTTCCTGTATGAGAAGTAACAAAAATATGTCTTATAGCTTCTAATGCACCGTGTCTACATTCCCTCTTTTGTGTACAGGCTTGCAGGCATCCCTAGTTTATTCTACGCTCCTTTCAGACCTCTCTTGCATGCACTACCAAAAATAGCTTTGACGTGTACCTATTAACCTAACAATAACCTCCCGTTTACACCTAGGTACGCTGTTTACCCTTGTCACACCAGTAAAGGGGACTTTCAAGGCTTTTTCCACTCAGTTTCAGCACAGACCAAGGGCATGGATCAATGACACAGCTGAGACGATCTGCTGCTGCCAAAAGAGAGCGATGCCACACTTCCCACATCCTCTGATTCCCCTCTCCCAGACTGAGCATTCAATCATAGTTCCCCTCACGTTAAATCCAGGGTGGAGCTAATTCAACCTGTTAAAACAACAGAAAGGTAACCCAACAAGAGAAAGTGAATAGCTTCCAACAAATCACATGCAAAAACAAGTTAAAACTTGCACACTAACTACAGCAACTTGCCAGTGCCTAATGCTGCCAGCTGATTTTTTACATCATTATTTTATTAAGCGCTTGCAGCGTGCTTGGTCCTGCATGAGGCACAAGAGCAACCATGGTCCCAGCTTATTTGTCCATTTAGCCATTTTTCATCATAGCTCAGATTATTTTTGACAGTACCTTAATTGAGGATTTCTTTTCTATCTTCCTGGATGCTTATTTTGTCAACCTTAAGCTCTAAAAAAACTAAGCATATGCTAGCCAGTTTCACTGCATAGATAGCTATTTATCTTGCTTATGGGGCACTGTCATCTTGCATTTTTTTTTAACTGACTAATTGCTAACTCTTCTCATTGCTTACACAACACCCTTTAATTAGTATTTCCCGATTGCTTTTAAAAACATGTTCATAATGATTTTATGAGGATTTTTCCATTCTTCTGCTTTTGTTTAGCAGGGTCTTAAGTTTAACGGGGTCTGAGTGCACATGCCTAAAGACAAAATACAATCAATCCCATACAGTAAGCAAAATGAAAAATGGAGAAAAACATTACTTTTTCTAATTTCTTTCATTATCATTACTTATTGCTTTAATACACATAAAATATATTGAGGGAGAAATACAAATGTTCATTCTAGCAGTCCTTCTCCACTCTGCTTGAAGTCTTGGTCTTGGTCTGCTGTTGTATCTTTCACCTTTACATTCTGGATTCTGCATTTAATCACGTCTGTCTTCAATATCTCTTAGTTACAAATCTTTCCTTCCCCTGGCTGATGAAGTGCATTAGCTTGCAATGTCTCACATCCCCACACAGAAAGAACCACATCTTGCAACATCTAAAAATTGCATCTCTTCCCTTTGAGCTCTCTCATACTTTAAATCTTTCTAGGTTTTTGAAACTCAGTACTGAAGTGAGGTACCTGTCAGAAAAGTCACTCTAAAACCTGGTAGCATGTGGCTGTATATTTATTTTCTCTCAATTACTTCGTATCAGGTTTACATAGTTTATGAGTACAAACAGCTTTAAGTACTGTGAATTTGATTTGGGATCTGAAAAACAAATACACTTCTTTCTGTCTTTCTATCCTAGGGCCTGATCCTGGGTGAGGCTGAGCCTCTAAGCACTGCAAATGTATGTGCTGAACAGTGCTCAGGAATCTGGGCCTGACTGTATCAGCAACTGAACTTTCTGTGAGCATCCCCACCTCTTTCGTAAAATCAAAGAAGGCTGCCAACCTGAGACCCTCTGAAGCCAGAGAGCTACTAACCCATCAAGAGGCATCTCAGCATCTCAGTATCAGAGCACCTGTGTGGCTATGGACTTTAAGGAGAAACTACGATCAAGACTGCACTGATAATTTTGCAGATGACATGGCATCAACGCACAGGCAGTAGAGCATGACTTGGTAGGTCTGAGATGCAAAAAGCTGATATTCTGAGTAAGCTGATAGACTTTTTTCATTTTAAAGTTGTTTTTTTCGCTCTGTTTTAAAAAAGGCATACTGACACAGACTGCCATTCAATAAAGCCACTACTTTCTTCACCAACAATCAGCAACAGATGTAGCCCAATAAAATTAATAGTTTGCAAGTACGCACAAGAGAATACTCTTTTGTCTTTTTTCTCCATCACAAATTTTGTAAAAGCTTTCTGGATTTTAACAGAAAGGCAAAATACCTTATTTTGTGTGACTTAAACACTAAAACCTCTTTTCTCCCACACTATGGAAAATTAATGCTGATTAATTTCACTTTCCAAAGTGTGACTCAGGACCCTCCCCCTGCCCTTAATTGTCCACTTTCAACTCAACCTTTACTCCTGCAGAATTCTGGGCTATTACTTACCAAGGTAATTTAATCCTACAGAATAGAATTTGTGCTCAAAAATATGCAACATTAATATTAATGTACAAACAGAAATATATTACTCATACATAATATATAAGAAATTAATTTTCATTGAAGTATCAGGAGAAGAATTAAGCCCCTTAGATCCTTCTCATGCAATTAGCTCTGCACTTGGGGAAGTCAATGGGACTTCACAAATGAAGGCTTCACATGATAACACTGGAAAGACTGGGGTTTTACAAAGGCTTGCTTACACTACGAAATATGCCACGAACAGAGTTCTACAATCATACTGCTGTAATTATAGTACTACTCTGTATGGATACTCTTAGGCCACATCAATGTTAACAAATATACTGGTAGCATCTGAGCTGGCACACAGCTGCTGACATTGCAATGATGCTTGACTGTGTGCCCAGTTGGAAAAACCTCCGCTGGGGCAGCACAGCTGCCCAGGGAAGTGGTGTACCAGCAAAACAAGCACTCCGCTGAGCCAGTCTTCAATGCTATGCACAATGATTTGTGTCTAGCCATTTTTTCCTGTGAAGACATACTTGCTTTCCTCTAAGGGAATTAAGGGAACTTCCCAGAATTCCCTCTGTCCCATTTCATAATCTTTTACTTTCACAAGAAGTATTAAAATTTCAGCAGTTCCTCTTAGGTACATCCTGTAATAAGCTCATTTCTTTTTGCATGGGGCGTCAGTCTACCATTTTCCTATCAGAAAAAAGAGATTGCAGAATTTGTTTCCGAAGCAGAATGTCATACTTCTAGGTTTGCAGGACTTCAACCACTAAACCACCATCACACAAACTACCAGCTGTGAAGCAGGGAACATAAGAAAACTGAAGAGCTATGGTTAAGACAGAAAGTTCAGGAGAATCATCAGGTGATGCAGACATTCCCTGACTAGGTCTATGAAAGAAGCACCAGGCAGCAGAACAGGGTCAACTGCAAGTTGGCCACTGTAAGTGATGGTTGCAAGGTTTTCATATGCAGCCAGCCATGTTCCTAGAGTTTGGCACTGAACCTATTCCAGCCTTTAGAGCAGAAACCAAAAAGAGCAGTGGGAAAACAAGTACAAAAGGAAATCTGGAAGCTTGGAGTCTCTGATCATTCTTTGTTGGTGAACCACCCCGTTTCCTACTGGAAAATGTAGAGAGGAAGAGGTGGCCTTCCAGATATGAAAAGCCATTAGGTGTGCCTTTTTGCACAGAACATTGAATCTGAATAATAGGTAAAAAACAGAGGAGGTCCATCCCACACAGGATACCAAAACTGTGGAAGCATGATCGAAGGGCACAAATACTTCCTTCTCTCCTACCTCCCACCTTGTTTTTTGAGTACACAAGCAGCAAGCAACTTTTAAATGGCCATATTTGTAAGTGGCTGTATTTTTAAGTCACTCTTCAGAGCCATTTCACAGGTATTACGAATGATCAATGAATGCATGTGGGGCTTTCATCTTGAGGAATTCAGGCCTCTAATAAAAACTGCAGGCAGGGGCTTTTTTCCCAGATTTGCGCATTATTACTGGTAGGACTGTACTGAGATGCTGAGTATCAGGAGAGGCCCCACCCTTTTATTCCCTGACTTATGAAGCCATATATTAGCAACAAAGATTTAGCCACCAAGGAAGAACAGGTTAACATCAACATACATCTGGTAGGTAGGCGCAAAGGATGGTGGAAACGATAGAATCACAGAATGGTTGAGGTTGATCTCTGGGGGTTCTCTGGTCTGGCCCCCGTGCTCAAGCAGGGCCACCTGGAGCCAGACCATGTCCAGATGGCTTGTGAGTATCTCAAAGGATATACAATGTCTCTGGGTAACCTGTGCCAGTGCTCGGTCACCCTCGCAGTAAAAGTGTTTCCTGATGTTCAGATGGACCTCCCGTGTGTTGGTTTGTGCCCACTGCCTCTTGTCCTGAAATGTCCCATGGTGAGGATGGATGTTAGCAGGAGACACATTTCTGCTGTCATATTCAGAAGAATACACTGTATAAAATACTACAGGTCATATTTTATACAATAATTTGTAATACAATGCAGGAAATAGAATTAATGAAAGATGGGTTTGGCAGGAGAAAAAAGTACCTAAGGGTTTTGAACAATCAGGCATAAGATCAATTACCGGCCATCACACAGCTATGGGAGGCCAAAGAAGAGGACTCTTTAGCAAGATGCCACGTATCAGGTGGTTCATTTACGTTCATTTAGTACAACTTCATGAAACAAGCAGTACTGGGGCTACATATCCATTTTAAATTAATAGTTAGCCCATTTTATTTCCCTGATGATAGAGTAACAAATTTGGGTGTTATGTTTGTTGTATGAGACAAATAATACACACATTACATATAACAACTTTATTAAGCAGTGATAAAAAACACTTCTCAAAACATTTACAGTCACTTAAAAAGTTGGTCTGTGAGCACCACAAAGAACGGATCATGGTTTCTTATAGCTTCGTTTCTTGTGACTGATTGACTTTTGCATAAAAACCAGGTATGAACTTCAGTTAAAGCCATCTTCCTGGTTTGGATCTCCAAAAGGCCTCTTTCCTGTCTGGATTCTATCACCTGCTGGGTCACCTCTCTTCCCAAACATTGTAAAAACTTTATAGGCCTTGAGATTCATATTCATCTATGAAGTTTTTCTTGAAACTGGCCAAGCATAGTCCAAAAGAGGGGGAGAAGAGAGAGAACTCTCTAGAAGTATGCAAGCCAGCAGACAAAAAGAGACATGCCATGATTTTCCATGTCTTGTTCCTAAAGATAATCAGGCTAGAAAAACGGGAAATTTCTTGTTGTTTCTACCCAATTCTGAAGTCAGAATACAAATACTCATCACTATTCTGATTTTGCACTGGGGTGTGCAGAAATTGTGGCATGTTACCCTGGTCACTTGGCCAGCAGATACATGTACAAGGAAAGCCCCATAAGGACAGTGGGCTGCACAGCTGACCTGTTGGAGTGTACATCTCAGGATGTTTTGTCTCATAAAGCTTTGTTGAATCTAGATTTGCCCTCTCTAGAGATGCTTAAGGTCCACATTCCTGCATCCCTCTCCAGTTCTGCCTTCCTTCAAGCAGGCATTCCCCCCACTGCATTGTTTCATAGAAATCTTGGTTTGGTGCTCTTGAAAACTTCGGAGAACATGTTATCCTTTCTTCCTCTCGTGCAGAGTTTTCCACAGGTGTGAAGAAGGTGCCTCTCCAAATTCCCCGTCTGAAGCCTCTGACAAATAACAAGACAGACAAACAGTATTAGATTTTAATGATCAGTGGACAGGAAACTAAGAAATCTCACTGCAATTATCCCTCTTGCTTCTGTTCAGCAGCTCCCAGCCAACACATGGGCTTCCTTTCACAGACTGACTTCAGGTGTGTGTGAGAAGGTGGAAAGTTTGCTGCTTAACTTTGGTGGGATTTACAGCAACAGGATAATAAATAACACCATCCTTGTCAAATTCAGAGAGGACTCTGTCTGATAGCTCACTACTCAAAGTGTGAAGACAAAGGGAAGAGAAATGCTTAAGCCTGTATCTTGTCAGCCAGTCCATGGCAGTGGACTGCCAGAAATTAGAGTGGACCAGAAATTAGAGCATAGTGTAATGTGAAGGTGGCCTACTGTGACAAGAAAAACAGGGTAGCCCTTCCTAAAAATATAGGAATTTAAACAATACCTTCCTGAAAACAATGTCAAAATGATGCAAGAAGACAAAAATGATATTTTTAGTGAGCTCATTCTGAAACTCCAGAAGCAGAAAATATGTTTGCCACAGATTAGTTCCACAAACTATTTCAAAGCCAAATCTTTGTGCCAGCAACAAACCTTCTTTAGCTTTTTCTGTCCCCAAATCCAAAATCCAGCACGAACATCACTTGTCTGGGCCTGGATTCACTGACAGGAAACCCAAGGCACTACTTCTTATGTTTACATTACAAGTTTATGTGCTTATTCATAAAAATCCTGTAGACAGAATGATCAGCTTGGATTGCTGATGAGGAGGATTATTTTAATTTCATTATGTATTTCAATTAAATGCATGACTATTGATTTCAGTGCATTTTTTTCAGTTAAAAGCCAGTGATTTATGTTGCTAAAATGCTATTGCTTGCCCTGCCAAAAGCATGCATCTGGGAACATTTCTGGGTTGCTCAGAGTCTTTTCTCTCTTCTTTCCACCTCTGACTGCCAGTGCATGCTGTTGAAACAAACCAGCTACTTCAAAAGGCAGTACCTGTTTTCTGTCTTTGTGAGTCTCGCAGTGTTTTGAGAAGGGGGGAGGAATAGTAAGAGAAGAAAGGTAGATTCAGGGCTCAGGAATAAAGAGAAAAAAACGTAATGATAAAACAGTACACCTACCTGAGCTCCATTCTTTCTCCCAGGTTGATACCATTTCTGGATTCATCTGAGGTCGGGTAAGTTGAGTTTCAAGGAGCCACCAGCTCTCTGCAGCATCTGAATTTTGTGACCCTGTCTCCACAAGCTCATTGTCAGCCTGCACTTTCATGGCTCCTTCCAGAATGGTGCGATGTGCCCGGCGTCCCCTGCTGTAACATGCCCATCCTGGCATACACCTCTGCACAACCACAACAGGACAGAAGAGCAGCCCCAGATTCACACTTATTCTGTTCTTCAGATGGTGTGACAGTTGCTAGTTCCTTCTTCTGTCCAGCATTTTTGATACTCTCTGCTATACTGAGTTTCTGCAAGTCTTTTGCAACACCTAAATAAGCATCTTTATTCCTGCAGTAATTTGGCAGGAATTACTTGCACTGCTCCTTCTCTTCTCAGGACCAGAAAACCCAGAGTGTTCTTTTATTATTAATGAAGGACTGTCTACATTGCCACAGGTAATACAGTACTCACATGAGCTTCACATTCATGGAACAAAGTGATACATAACTTAAGCTACTTACAGAAGCAATTACGCTCGCTGAGCATCTCTCTGGAAGTTACCAACAGGACCCCAAACTGAGCGCAGTTGCACATATGGATACACTAGTATAAGATAGGTTTTAGCAGTAAACTGTTGGTGTAAGCTGGAGTCCATTCCCTCCTCCCCTGCCAGCTAAGCAATTAACAATATAACTATTATTGTACAGTTACGCTGGTATGATTCTACAGATACAGAGGTTGTGAAGCTTGAGAAGTGAGAGCACACCTTCTGCTGAGTCAGGTGTTCTCTCATTAGGTGCATGACAGCATATTAAGGAGGAACAAGGGAAGCAAGGCCACACAGTTTTTCTTGAACACTGCTTTTCATCTTCCAAGTGATTTACAAAAAATGTATCACAATTAAGCATGGCAACACACTTTTCAGGAACTATCAATCTTATTTGCTGAATAAGGAAAATGAAGCAGAGATGTTCAAGTAGATTCGTCTGAGTCAACAAAGCAAATGAGTGACAGAAAAAGGACTGATGCCTAGTTCCCAATTCACTATCATATCAGATCTTGTTCTCCACTTTTAAACATTAACTATCACCAAGAAGTTTATTACCCTAGCCTAACAGTGTGCTGGCAATGATTCAAGATTTTTACCAGAAATCTGCAACCTGAATTCAGCATCTCATTAAGCTCAAAGAGTAAGTTACAGATTTACCAATTTTAGAGCTCTTTCAATAGCTAGCTATCCACAATCTGCCTGTTTAAGTCTGTCTGATAGCTTACGGGTACTAGATTCAGCAGTATGATGGGCTTAATGAGTTCTGACCTGTTCCCCATCCCAACTGAAAGGTAACTGTCAGTGAAGATGATTCAGGTCAACATCTTTCACTTGGCAAGCAGGGTGAGCTCAGCAGGTGGTAGCTCAGCTGATGACATTATACCATGTTAAGGTAATTGCACCCTATCACGTTACTGAGTACAGGCTAAAAAGGGAAGTTTTCTAGTTCAACCATGAGAATACTTGGCAAAGAAGCCAGAAGTGACATTTTTTAGTGTTATCTTTGACCTTAAAAAGATATTTCCTAGGACTCTTACCACAGTAATCTATTACTGAGTAACAAAGGGTGTTCAGCACTATTAACTAGTCTCCATATTTTTCTTGCCTCGGGAATGAAACGTTCTTTATATAAAGGCTGAAATCTCAAACCACATGACTGTCAATAATGAAAATGAAACCTTCACTCCTTAATATTATAATTATTTTTTGGTTGAAAATTTCCCCAAAATAGCATGTTTAAGTAGCCGTCTTCAACATCCCATTCAATTCAAATATCCTTCCAGTGGGGTAGCAAAGCCACTGACTAATAACAAATTTTAGAAATCCAATTTGGTTTTACTGTTTGTGTTATATGCTTATGTTTTCATTTCCCTCAGCCTGGACATCCAATCTATAGTGTTAAACTTTTGTGTATTACCACTTTCAATTTTGATTCTCATTGCTATAATGTTTGCGTCACTACAATTTGAAACCAGTAATATATGTTAGAAAAATAAATTATCTTTCAGGATTTTACAAACATGCATTTATGGTTTCCAGAAGTACTAATGCTCCATCAGGAACTTGATAGCTTTGTGCTTCCCATGAGAAAAAAATCTGAAAGTCTAGGTTACTTTTGAGGAGACTAGAATCATAGACACTGAAAAATCAGTTTACAAGCTCTGAATGGAGGCGGGGCGCAAATGGTGATTTGAAAGCAGGCAAATGCTATTCACAAATCTTGCTGTAGTTTAAAAGGCTTTTTAATCTTAAATACATTTCTAAAACAAAAATCGAGAGGAGCAAGAAGAGGAACATGATGCCAATCAGAAGAAGACGTAAGAACTCTGATTATACATGGTCCAAGCACAAGAAGATTCACTGATGACACTGAAGGTAACTGATCTTATATCACCACAAAGGACTCCCAGATCTCTTTTTGCCTAGTTTACAAGCAAGAGAAAGACAAGTTGGTAATGCCTTATCATGGTAACTGTCTTAACACACATGATTCTGATTGTGTTTGGGTAGCAAGAATTGGCTTCCAAAATGACTGGGAAGAGATTTCAAGTAGTCACTCGGGGAAAGATGACAGAAACAAACCAGGATGACTCTGAATCTATCAAAAACATGCAGCTGGTAATCCTGTGGTTCCCACTCAGCAGCAGTACTACAGGACCATCAATGGCCTAAACTGCACCTAATGGGAGCCATTCCCTTTCCTTCTTCTTTGAAAAGACGGTTTTCCTTAGACCTGCGGTTCTCGGTCTAACAACCTGCTCCTTCCATAAACTCCACACCACATCCCATTCCCCAGGTGTCCCCCACCATGGCCCAATGTGCAAACTGGAGATGCAGAAGTCGTGAAAGCATAGGACCCTTCCCCGGCACATGCATCCTGCCTGGTACTTCACCCTTGTCTCCCAGCTCCACTTCTCTCTTTGTGGCACTCCAGGCCCTGTGCTGCCTCAGTGGCCTTCTCCCAACCTATCTCCAGCTAAGTTCTTGGTAGCTCCACAAATACTTAGCTCTTGGCCCACATATCTTTATGTATCTCCCCTCCTCCCTCTCTGCCTCCCTCCTATCCTCCAGTTTGCACAACACTGTTGGATGACACGCTGAGAGATTTCTTACCCAACAGATGGGCTCACAAACAGAGAGTGAGGAAGATGATGGAAGAGCAGCAGCTCCCTTGCCACAGGGTATCCATACACATTCACAGCAATGGGTTGCACCATGCTTGTACCATTACAGGCTAAAAGCTTTCTTGAAACAAAAGCTATTATTTCTTAACATTTGTCTGTGCTGTGTTTTTAGGCTTCCTGCGCTATAAGGGGTCTTTATGCAAGATACCATGCCTAAAATACCAACTTTAAGTCATTCTATTGATAATATTTCTGAAGATAAAACAGATTCCCTTCCCTCAGTACGTGACCCCCCTACCTTCCCGTATACAGATGTTATTACTTGGTCACTGGTGACTGAGGAAGCAGATGAGATCTTTCAAGAGTTTGACCCTTTGCTTTTTTTCTGAAACATGTATTTACTTTCTAAGTTATGCTGCATGAATGGGATTTCAATCATCAGGCGCTCTGTGTTTCAGTGACATCAAAATGTTGTTCATCAGGAATAGAAAGAAAAACACAACAAGGAATGGCATCCAAAGGACTGATTTCCCAATTTACCTTAGGCTAGCGTTGCACTTCTACTTAATCAAAATATGCTATAAGAGGGGAAAATGAATGTCTACAACACAATTTACAAAAAAAACCCTCAATTTGTTGCTCACAAATATTTTTTAAAAATCCACCTCTTATGCCAGCATTTTGGCTCACTCCTCTATTCTACTCCTCTGTCATTAATGCTCTCTGCTGGAAGCACAACTCCTAGCTGGGGATTCCAACACGTAAGGGAGCTAGGATAAGAATCCAGATCTCAGTTGTGCTGGCATGAAGATAGGTCTCCTTAGTGATACAGAAGACAATATCCTAGGGAGACTGGAATTAGTCCTATTCCGCACAATTCAATCCAAGATGTAAGGCATATCAAGAAGCAAGTAATTACTAGCTAATGGCTACGGATGGAAATGTAACATGGTTCAGCCTAAGCATTTCATGACAAGTGACAAGACGGCTTGAAAAAAGGGGGATTTTTTCCAAAAGGATGGAAGGTGTCAAGAGCAAAGAAAAAAGGGTTACCTCTTCAGTTTGGGAGGGGCTGATTCTGGGCATTGGAGATACTTGTGGTGTTTTCAGCTGTGTACTGTTGCTGTCTGGAACAAGCTCTCTGTGGATTGACTGAATATGGTTTTGGAGTTCACTTTCTGATTCAAATTTAACATTGCAACTAGAACATCGAGTCTTCAGTCCCCCTGCCTTGCTTTTGTTCTCAATGGAACTCAAGTTCTCATTTTGGCCCATGCCTTGTCTGTTACTGCTTGAAGGGATGTTGACACTTGGACTACCACTTTTACTGAGATTAACACAGCTAGCACACAGACCATATGGCAGACCGTTGATGTCAAGTTTCACTAAATCCTGTTTTGAGCGGAATTCCTTCAGGCAAGAAGCACACTTGTACAGTTTCTGGAGATGCTGTGCGCGCCCCGTGGACTGCACGGCAGAACCGTTTCCAGTTTTCTGCATGTGGAATGTGCCGTGGATTTTCAGTTCCAGCGTGGAGGTCACTGTCTGCATGCACACCACACAGCGGAACCCCGTCAAGGAGTTCCTCAAGTCAGGGTGCATTTGGCAATGCTCTAAAAATTCCTCCTCGCTCTGGAGAGGCATCTTGCAAATCCTGCAGTTTCCAGTGTCCAGGCTCTTACTATGTGTGACCTTATGTTCAGTAAGAGTCAGAAGAGATGGAAACCGCTCGCCACAGATTGGGCACATGTAATGTTTCACTGGTCCCAAGTGTGTCTGCATGTGTTCTCGAAGCCCATTTTCAGAGAAGAATGTTCGAGAACACACATTACACTTGTAATTCCCTTTAATGAGTTCAGCCTTTTTCTTCACTATGGCACTTTCTCCTGGTCGAATGTTATGGTCTCGAAGCTGGTGATTTTGCAGGAGAGT
Organism: Fulmarus glacialis; assembly: GCF_000690835.1. Taxonomy (NCBI): domain Eukaryota; kingdom Metazoa; phylum Chordata; class Aves; order Procellariiformes; family Procellariidae; genus Fulmarus; species Fulmarus glacialis. Next base: position 5,694 of record NW_009233300.1, on the reverse strand, counting down.
CTCCATGGTATAAGCTGCTCCACAAATGTCGCAGCCATACATAGGCTCAGATGTGTCCACATCTTCCTCACTGCCATCGTGGCTGTTATGGGACTCCTGGCTATTTGTCAACAAGGTCTGGAGTTCCACTTCCTCTTTCTGAACCTGCTCAGATGCCCCATTCGTTCCACAGTTTGGAGTTTTTGTTTCAAAAACACAATGTTTCTCCCTTAAGTGCTTTTCCAGCAAGATGATAGCATGGAAAGCTTTGCTGCAGAACTTGCAGTTGTACTTCTTGCTGTGCGTAGTAATGTGACACTGCAGCTCCACCTCCGTACCAAAGGACTCGCCACAGAAGATGCACTTGTGTACTTTGCCTTGGTTCTCCAGGTGGTTGTGTTTAACGTGAAGCTGTAGGTCAGTCTCATTTCGGAAATCCCAGTTGCAAGATGTACATCTGTATACCTTCTTTTCATTGCTGTGCTTCACAGCCAAGTGTAGTTGAATGGAGACTTTGGAGTCAAAAACCTCCTGGCACAAGGTGCAGCGGAAGAACACAAATGTATGCATGTCCAGTAGGTGTTTCTGCAAGTCATCCACAGAAGTGAACTGCTTGTCACAGCTTTCACAGATGTAGTAGGTTGAGGTGATCATGAAATGAATGGTAACATGCTTCAGCAGAGACTCCTGATTTGGAAATTCCTTGTTGCACTGAGGGCAGGTCAGTTTTGGCAGGACGGTGTCAAGATGTGTTTTTAAATGAGTCTGAAAACCGTCCAAGGAAGTATACTTAGCACCACACTGATTACAAATATATTCACCTGCAGGACGAGGAGGAGCACCTCCAACTGCCTGCATCATCTTTAAAGAGGTCTGCTCAATGGTTACAGGAGATAAGGGACTCATGGCTCTGGATTTTTTTCCATTGTGGATGTAATTCAGTGCCAAAGGAATGTTCTTATGGTTCTCCTTGATATGCTTGTTCAGTTTAAGAACACTATTAAATATTGGAGAATTTGTACAGTAAGAACAAGAATACACTTCTACCACTGGATCTTTTGGGGTTCCAAGCACAGGGGAACCAAAACGGGAACTGCTAAGATCACAATGGACTTGTCTAATATGCTCTTCCAGAGAAGAATCTGTAAGAAATCCCATGTAGCAATGGGGACAAAAGAATGCATTACTGTCCTTAGCAGCAGGGTTGGCAAATCCATGAGAACATCGGATGTGTTCCTGAAGGGTGTTGAGGTCATTGAACACTTCAGAGCAGAAATTGCACTGGTATACCATGGCAGGCATGGTAGAAACAATCAGTGCTGGATCCGGAGCTTCGTGGACTTGCTTAAGATGTTCGTTCAGATTGTAGAGAGATGGCAATACCTCCAAACAATACTGACAGATATGGGCTTGTTCGGGTTTATCTAAATGCATAGTTTTCAGGTGTATCTGCAAAACTGCAAGGCTGGAAAATAACTGTTTGTTGCAATAAATGCAGCTATAGGTAACTTTTGCCTGTTTACTCGAAGGACCAGTGATATCTGGCACTTGCTGAGCTGCCCGCTTCCTTCCACGACCTTTTGGTATAGGGGGAGCTGTTTCCACCATTGTTGAACTATCCACCGAGAGATTTGAATCCGGAGTGGTGCTAGAGACTGAGGTGTAGCCCACAGTTACCAAAGATGGGCTGTTGCTGTGGTTGCACGACTCTGGCTGCTGGTGACTGTCCATGTGGCTGTACAGCTCCTCCACAGTATGAAAGTTCTCAGAGCAAATGCTGCATGAATTCTTCTTCTCACCATTATGAGCCTGCTCCATGTGATTCACCAGAGACGTTTCCTCTACAAAGAGTTCATGACAGTAAACACACTGAAGAGCAGATCGGTCTTCATTAGGGGAACACTCCGGGTGACATTCTGCAATGTGCTTCTGAAGATCTTCAGGAAAATCAAAGCCTTCTTCGCACTGACTGCATTTCTGAGTGTCTTTCATTTTCCAGTCCTCCATCCGGGAAGCGGACTGAGAGCCATCTTTGTTCCTCTCGTGAACCTGCATGTGACCATGCAGCGAACTAGATGACAGGAATCCACGTCTACAAATGGCACACTTATATGGCTTGTTGGACGTATGAGTCTTTAAGTGAATTTTAAGATGATCGCTCCTTGAGAACGCTGCATCACACTCACTGCAGTGATACTTCTTGTCTCCCGTATGAAGCTTTATGTGGCGGTCCCTGCTCCGTTTGTGTTTGAAGAGACGACTGCAATACGTGCATTTGAAAGGGAGCTTGTCGCTGTGACTTTGCTCGTGGTGCTTTAAGTAGCTGAGGCGGCTGAACGATTTGTCACAAAACTGGCATGGATAGGGCAACCCTGGGCCTCCTTCCTCTTCACCAAAATCACAACCTTCTCCATGGCTCGGGGAAGTCTGGTCCTTGCTAGAAGGCGATGATGCTGGCCATGAGCAAGTGGGGTCATCCTCAACATCCACTCCATCTGAAATGAGAAAAAAACATGCCCACGAGCTTAATCCCTACAGTTCAAAGGAGACAGCCAATGCATATGAACAATGCAGATCTGCTACTCCTAAATAGCTAAAACATATTAAACTCAGACTAGGATATTTCTTACACCTGTATCCAATAGCTTCAAGACTACATTTATTTTTATCAGACCGTAAAACATTAAAAGTTATTAAATAGTTCTATGCCTATATTACCTTTTTATTGCTTTTTTATCATTCTTTCTCAGTTGCAGGATATGTATTATACATTGACAACTTTATTAAAATGCAGATTTTAATATATTTAATGTTTCTTTTGTATCCATTGTAAAATGATTTGCATATTATGTGAGCATCTGAAGAGTCAAAGGAAAGGAGAAAATATTACAGGAATGATTTAAAATTAATACAGTCAACCCACCGGCCTAATATTTAATAAAAAGATTCCCCCTGCTTTGCCACAGGTTTTTTTTTTTACCTTGAAGTTGATTCTGAACACAGAAATCTTTTAAAGGCTATTACTGAGAGAGACTTGGGTGTTATTCTAAACAATAATAGGAAAAATTACAGGGGAGGAACAGGACAACAGTATGAACAGTGACGTTTTCTCTAATAAAGTGCAACCAGATTTCTCCAATAATGATACAATTCAGTTACTGAAAGCTGGCAGCTGGATCATTAAATGTTCAAAACAAACTAACAAACCAACAGCTAGGATCAAGGAAAATGAGAAAGTTTCAAAAGGGTCAGACGCGAACAGCATTTTTTTTTCAAGTTCAAGAGGTTGCCCACCACTTCTTCCTTTTTGCAAAGGCCTCAGCCAGCTGAACTTCCTTAGTCCAGCAGAACCTGTACTGTGAGGTGATCACAGACAAAGCGACGTGTAAAAAACTGGAAACAGGAAAAATGATAAACAATTATGGTAAAAGCTGAAAGATTTATGAGTAACAAGGAAAAGACAAAACAGAAATGCTAGCCAGATAATAAACTGAACGAGTTATCCATGATATTACCTCACCTCTAGACAGGGCAAGTTGTAACTATCTTTTTCAACAGATGTGCTCTAGAATTTTTCCATCTTTTGTTTTAAACGTAGACTACAACACCATAATGATCACACTTATCTCAACCTAAAACTTCTTTAAAAATATTAAAAGAATGCTTGAAAGACCACTCTACATCAAATAATCCTTTTATTACTTTCCAGGGGCGATGCTTGGGGTTTTTTTCCTTTTAAAAGTAAAACTGATTACACTAATAAAAGGCAGGGTAAGCCTCTTGAAAAATATCTTTCTTGAGGTATTCTTGCAAAGCAGTAAGTGTCTTAACATCTTCGGCCTTCTCTCAAGAAATTTACTACACGAACATAAAAGTTAGAGCCGGTCTATATTATGTAAACAAATTCCAAGCCTGCTTTCTTTAAGGTAACAAGATTTTACTAGATTATCAACCTCTTGCTTATCCACAGGAAACAGATGAGGATTCATTCCTTTCCTGCATCTAGAAACTGATGACAACGCCATCTCACTATCAATGCCAGATGGCAACCATCTAACCCTGAGAAAACAACCAAACACCATTGCTGGATGCCTGCCCATTGACACAATGCTTTTCAGGATAAGTTGGAAACTGCACGGGTTTTTATCCTCTTGTTTACATCTTGAAGAGGAGGGTTTCACAAATTACGCATACCTTTCACACACACACACAAATGTATATCCGTTTTACCTACGTAGGGATCTGCACTAATAGTGCTCAGTATTTAAATAACAGAACCAAACCCTAGCCCAAGTACCATGTCTTTGAACTGAAAACAAAGTGTTTGTTTCTTTAAGACAAAAATTGAAAAATAAAAATCCTCCCTTCCAGCAAAAGTACTATCATCTGCTAAAATGTTTCCCAATCAACCGAAGCAAAGTTACTCATTGTCATACATATGAAATAATATGCCAGGTGAGTTTTTAAGTTGGTACATTAATGATTGCAATATTCACAGGAGACTTTTCATGTAAATCTGTGTACTGCCCTTTCAAATTGCTGGGTTTGACTCTACAACTGGAAATAATCAGAACAGTGGAACAACTATTCACACAAAAAGATGTTAATTTTTGCTACATTTTAAAATTTTATTTTAAACGAACATTTTCAGCCAGGTCTTTTAAATGGAAAAACCTTTTGTCCTTTAAAAATCAAATCTATTTCTGACATATGACCACTGCCGGCAGATAAACAGGAATTTATGTCAAGCAACTGAGTGAAGAAAAATAGTCTGTGACTGCCTAGGCAACATATTTTGTAACCAAATTTAGTATTAAAATGTATATCCTACGCAGAAATGATACATTATTGTACAAATGTTTAGAGGAATATATAGTGAGTGTTATAAATAGTGTACCATCACTGACACAGTAGTAAATCACTTCCTTTTTGTGGCCACTGCCTGCCCGGTTTTACCTATTATACAACTATTCCCTCTGGCTCGTGCATCTCAGCGGGCTGGCAGCAGGGTCGGGATCAAGCGCTGAGTGTGACCACGGTATAAGCAATGGCAGCCCCTTTCCCCCATCCGATTCTCCTTGTTTGCTTGGGGGTCTCTCCGTTAGCTTTTATACAAGGTAAGGAAAGCGGAGGGGGAATAGTGTAACTACGGCACAGAGCCGTAGTTTCCAACTGGCAAATATAAATGTTTCTGCATGTCACTTTGCTGTTGGGTTTTTAATCCAAGCCCGTAATAATTCTGCAGAGTAATCCTCTTTGTGCAAAAAGGAGAGGAGCAAACCACTTGCAGGTCCGACTTGCGTCCTTTTAACCTGAAATGTGAAAATCTCTCAGTCTCTCAGATAACTACGGCACAGAGCCGTAGTTTCCAACTGGCAAATATAAATGTTTCTGCATGTCACTTTGCTGTTGGGTTTTTAATCCAAGCCCGTAATAATTCTGCAGAGTAATCCTCTTTGTGCAAAAAGGATAGGAGCAAACCACTTGCAGGTCCGACTTGCGTCCTTTTAACCTGAAATGTGAAAATCTCTCAGTCTCTCAGAGCTGCATAAGAACCAGCAAGGCAGGGGGAATTCCGCACAGCGCACGGCGGAGGACAACAGGATTTTCCTGAGTACGCCCCTAACAATGCGGCCAACACGTTTCCCCGGCTTCCCCCCGGCGCGGCGGGGCGGGGGAGAGCCGGCGTGGAAGGGGCGCCGGCGGCCGGCCACC
>NW_009233299.1:0-7419 GCF_000690835.1 Fulmarus glacialis | reverse complement strand
GGTGCGAGGGGAGGCCCGTGTGCTTGGGAGCGAGAGGTGGGGCGAAAGGCACCGATTGCGGTCAGGGGACGGGGGTGAATGCACAAGGGTTGGAGGAAGATCGCTCTAGATCCAGCCACAGGCATCCCTCTGACCTGAACCTGCTCTCTAGGTCAGTAGGTTTCAGCTTAGTTTTATTTCTGTGGCCACACAGACCCCGACAGTGAATTTAAAGCCTTGGAGGCGTTCAGCTTGCTCGTCCGTTTTGCAGAGAGCTCAGCACGCCTGTACAGCCGTACACTCAGTTCACCTGTACAGCACCAGTCCGGACTGGTTGCCCCTAACAGTTAACGCACTGGGATGATTTTGCCCTAAAACCAGCTGGCTGCAACCCACCCCCCTTCAGAAGCAGCCCAGTTCCTCCTGTTTATCGGTGCAGTGGCTCTGCTGCACGGACAGACTAAACATCCGCTAACAGGAGACATCTCGGACCCAGACCGCAGGGATGCAATCCGCAGGAGAGCATCGCGCCGACGTACAAGAGCACAAACAGAGCTCGGGGATTTCTCTAGTGGAGGATCCCTCTGGCATACACAGGTTTGAAAGCAGGGAGAGGCTGAGAAATGCTAAAGATAGGAAATGATTCCACCACAACTGCAGGGGGAAGGAGGTGGGAGAAATTCTTGAGAACTGCTTCATACAGTAAAAATTATTTCTAATTTATGTTCCAGCCTGTTTGTCTCATACTGGTACAAGGAAAACATACTTCTGATAACAAGGAAATCACTTTGCTGCTAAACGCAATGGGAGTTGTCCAAAAATAAAATCACAGGGAGGCCCTGAAGCCCTTCAGAAATCATTCCTGGGTACACAAAGGATTGTTTCCTATCCCAGAGGAAGTGCAGCTCCCCCTGCATGGACACAAAGCAGTCCAGGATGCTACCAAGAACTGAATGAATTCTTGGAAGGACACTGCAGTCCTTCCTGAACTGAAACAGCTTGAGGATGTCACCCTGCTGTGGCTCAGGGACAGGTGCCACCTCCTGCGTGTCCACGGACCTTCCGTCAGTTTCTCCAGCGCAGGGACTGGCGGAGGAAGAGATCTCGTGACAAGCGACAGAGATCGCTTGTATTTATTCTGATCGCCTGTCTCTCATCCCTAAAGCTCACCCTGCAGCTTCAGACTTGATTTTTTATGCTCTATTACAAGTTCTTTCACCACAGAACAGTGAACTAACCCCAAACTACCCAGAAAATCATCCTTACATGTAGTTAAGTTGTGAAAGACAATTGTTTTTCATGCTGTCCTCTAGATTTGGGAGGAAAAACATGCTGACATTGGGCATGGAAGGGAACAGAAACAATTCTGTCCTTACAGCCCTGCTGGTTTCAGCATTACTTACAGTAACTGCAGCTCCCATCAGGCCCTGGACAACTGCTTCTCCGGTTGACTGTACCTAGGAGACACAAGGAGAACATGACCTTTTGCTTTCTTCTGCAGTTACACTTGTGGCCACCCAAACACAGAGACATAATGCACAACAAACATGTATTTGCCTCCGAAAGCTGCTGACAGAAGCCAAGCACTGCAGACAATAGCCAGAGTAAGAAACATGGACGAGATTTCCTGGGAATCTAACCTGGGCCAGTTGCTCTCCTAACCATCGGGCCAGTCTGACAAAGAGGGCGCCTACATGTCATTTTACTAGAAAATACATAAGCATTTATTGACGTTGATCCGACAGCACTTATGCAATCACCCGCCAGTACACGGTGGTCTCTCAGCAGACGTGTGGTCTGTGTGATTGAAAAGCCAGGTCTGTCTGCATATATATTTGGGGAGAAGGGGGATGCTGCACGGATACCTTGCCCACAACGTTACCTGATTAGCTGTATTGCCTATGTTCATGGCATCAGCTACTCTGTTTTCCAGAAAGCGCCAAGTCTCCTCGAAGTCAGGGGATGAATCCTGCATCATCACCAGTTCGGTGGTGTTGTAGATGCCAGTGAGCACAGCCCGACGGGTGTACCAGTTAAACTGCAAGGGCATGAAATGAGAGAGAGAGAGAAAGGTGTGACCTGAATGCAGATCAAGAATGCAGCTCACGAAAGCAGACCGGAGAACGGCAAAGGAAAATAGCATACCGACAGCACATTCCTTCCCCGCTTAAACTGTGTAACTCGTCTCTGTGATGCAGTGGGCCATCAGCCATCACTGACACCTGACAGCACAGCTGCTCCTGTGGCACCAGACAGAGGTCACAAGTACGGTGTCTAAAACTGCTGAACAAAATCCCCACCGCCTGCTTCTGGTTGCAAGCAGGCACCTGCAGCAGGCAGCAAGGAATCCTCCCTTGCCCAGCTAGCCTGCGTGCATGGTGCAAGAGTCATCTTTGCTTTACAGACTGCTAGGAAGCAATGCAAAGCTCCGATTCTAGATCTGATTAGATGAGAAACGGCTATTTTTAGTACTGAACTTGAGCTGCAGTTCGCACCGGATACAAGCACGAAGAAAGGGAACGAAGACAGAACTGTGTGAGACGGCACACAGACATACACCTTTCCCAAATCCTATCATTGAAATACCAGTACTGCCTGTTGAATGCCTAAATGCATCAGCACACTGCTGGCAGCAATGCTGTCGGATGCGTTACAACAGTAGGTTACACAATGCAAAGATGCACAAATAACTCAAACTCTTCAGTTTTTCCAGTTGCACTTGCACCACTCACAGACAAAATATATAAACATTTCTAAAAACGAGTCTTCAACTTCTTTTGCTGCTATTACAGTGATTAAACTATTTGGGTACCTGGAAAAAATACTGGTTGTTCCATTCACAATTACAAAGCAACTGAGAAATGAAAACACTGGCCTTGATTTGAAAACAACAGTTGGCTCGAAAGCTCTACTGTCTGCACCACGACCTGCAACTTTTGACAGGGGGAGAAACATGACAGATGCTGCCACTTGCAGCTGGATCTCTCGGGTGCCTGAGACCAAACTGTTTATGCTGATTCTCCTCCTGCTCCGAAAAAAACACCTGAAGGGGTCTCTGAGGCATGGCCATACTCTACCTAGCTCCTGGCTTGAAGAGGGCTCCACTGCGAGTGACGTTACTGGGAAAAAGGGAGGGGGCTCAGCATCACAGCTTCCCAAGAAAACTCTTGCAACCGGTCAGAAGGTGCAAACAAAAGACAAACTTCAGAACCTCTCCTACTCTCTGCATCGGTGAGGAGACTTTAGGAACAGCTCAGCGCAGACACTGACTCCGACGTGTTGATTTGACTTTCATAACCCGTAAGGGACTTGCAGTTCCTGATGCAATCACAGTCTTCCAGTTCTCTTCTGGTTTATTCTTTTATTTTTTCTGTCATCTTATTTATTTTTCACTGCAGTAGCTTCTCTTTTATATTCAGATAAAAGCAGCTTATTAAAATAGTTTGTTAAAATGGTTCATTTAGCTTTTCCCATCTCTCCCTACATCTATATGAATTAAAGTAATTTATTAATTGCTTTAATTAAGGTTATAATTTTCTTTTATTTCCTGCCAGAAAGATGAAAGCTTTAATAAGCTACTGGTATTTTTACGTAGGTTCTTTAAAGGTTTTCAAGTCAAATCTGTAAATGCTACTGCTGGTGGAAGAGACAGCTGCTTCGACAGAGACGCTGCTTGCTCAGTGAATACTGGATCAACTTCTTAAGTCTCAAAATCTCAACAATTTTGTCTGTGTCTTCAAAAAAAAAAAAAGCACTTAAAAGAGTCTAGGAAAGTAGGTCCTTTTAATTTGCACTAATCCCATTGGCACTAATTTGCATTTAGTCCCATTGGCTCCTAAGTCTCTTTGGAAATTAGACTATAGCTTATAAGGACCCTTGGGTGCTTCTGAAAATGTCTTCCTCATTCAACAAACGGATCATTTCAAGAGAGACGTGGCCTGATGCCTACTGCAACCCATCATTTTGCTGAAGTGCCGAGGGGTAGAACCAGCCGGTCTGCGAAGCACAAAGACTTACGTCTGTGGACTGGTCTCCAGCATAGTGCCATATATCATCGATCATGCTGGTGAGGAGGTTGAGGCTGGAAGGGATGTTATGCGGCAGCAACAGGATGCTCAGAGCCTGCGAAGGAAATACACAGATAAATGGGAGAGTCGAAGAGAGAAGCATTAAGCTCTGCTCTGTTATCTTTTCCTTGTTGCTGTTGACTTGCCTCCAGCTCCCAGTGACAAGTCCTCCCAGATCTTTTCAGCTAGCACCAGCCTTTCCAAGCGGCAGGATTTGCGGGGAATGTACAGTGTGGCAGCCGAGCTCAGTCCTCGGCCTGTACTGGAGCCCAAAGCTCCCTGCTCAGCTCAAACGCCACTGTGTTGTCTCTCCTGAGCTGCCTCTCCAGGCACAGAAACACAGCACAGGCTGAGCTGACTCACACTTGTGCTGTGCCCCTACGGGTAGGGAGTCAAATGTCTCGTTTCTCTGAATTTGACTTTGAACTCAAAGCAGCTACCTAGGGCAGAACAGCCAACCATAATGGCCCTACTGGGATCCTGCAGCCTTTGAACGCAATAACACAATGCCAGAAGAGTCACAAACCACCCACATCCTTCACAAGACAAGTTATGCTAATCTGGAACAAAAACATGAATCCTGTCTTCTCTCTCTGCAAGGAGCGCTGGATTCAGCTGCCCAGAGGCCAGCAGTGATTCTGGGCAACAGAGGCTGACGTTGCAGCAATCTTTGCAGCCCAAGGTTGGGAACTCTTTGCTTGTTACTGAGGCCACAATTCAATTCCCTTCTCACCCTGGGAAGAAAGGCTTGAGACTTAAATCTGAATTTTGAAGCACAGAGCCCTCTCAGTTCACAGATTTATCCTCAGCTTGCCAAGGGTTTGTCATTCGCACCCTAGGCAGGCAGTTTCTTGCAACAAAGCAGTAGTTTGCATTTCCAGGCATCAGATGATACCAGTGCAACGGGAACAATGTTGGAAGGAGCCTGACTTGCAGTGACACTGCAGATAGGACTGAGCAGAGACACAGGTTTTCCCCTGGGGATCCCAGATGGGTGGAGTGAATGACAGAGAGGCTTGCCTTTCTGGAACTGCAGGAAATAGTTGTTCTAAGGACACCTTTAGCTGCCTTCTTCCAAGAGTGCTCTCCTCTTGAAGGGTATGAATCATTTGAAACCAGCGAGGGTTTCATTTACAACCTTGAACTATTCTGGTGGAGAGACTACATCGAAGGCCACAGAGTGTTTAAAATACACACAAAAAAAGAGACAATCTTGATATTCATTTTATACCTGGGGCCATTTCTCAATATATGGAATCAGCATCCTCAGTCTGGCTTCCACAGCATCTCTCAGGAATTGATCTGTAGGCTTCTTCCTGAGTGAGGAAAACAAAATACGAATATGAAGAACATCCCAAGTTAAACTCAGTTCTGAACTTGAAAGATCGATCTTTTGCCTGCCTCAGCAATAGACATGCAAAGTATTATGTATCCTTCATGCCTCTGGTCCAACTCTGTAGCTGAGAAGGTGGTTTTATTTGCGTAAATTACATTTTTTACTTAGAGTATCTGTGTCCCAGGTGGCCTCTCTGTCTATCCAGTCCCCAAAGCCTGCCAAGGAAGATGTCTTTTCATACCCAATACTCACTCTGCTTCGCCCAACTGCACTAATTTTTGTTCCTGCTCCAGCAGCTCGGACAGCTTGGTGTTGCACTGAGACACAAAGTGCAGGATCAGTTCACTGCCATCACTGTGAAACATCCCTGCGGCAGCAACAGAGAGACCCAGGGTCTGTAGGGAAGAAGAGAGGAGCACAGACTGGGTCATAGCTAAGCAGGATCCACCTAGAAAATACGTTTTATTTATTTTGTGAACGAAGTTATATGAATTTAAACAAAGCAACGCTGCATTAAAAAGCCCTTCCTGTACATGTTTTTCTCTCTTCAGGATCACTACTCTACATCGTGCCTTAGTTTAACGCTGACAGGGTTATCCTGGAGTAGTGCCCAGTACCATTTGCTGACTAGGGTGCATCGCCCAAGAGTATGTGGGGGAAGCATGCAGGCCTGGCTGTCTTTGGACTTCAGCTCCATCCAGTTTTCAACTGGTTCTTTGCTTCTCTCCCCACATACCTTGGCTCCCTCTGCAATGGCTTCTGCAGTCCAGCCATGTTCAGGCACAAACTCCAGCGCTGCTGTGAGGATTCGATGCTGCAGCTGCTCTTCGCTCTCATAGTCCTCAGACTCCTGGCCGCCCTGGCCAGTGTAACTATGAGAAGGTATTATTACAGTGAGGGGAACGTCACCATCAAACATCAGCAACCTGGACTCTGCCACTCACTCGCTGCCACCGCTGTACGCAGGCACGCTTTGAGATCTGCTTACTTAATTTAAATCTCACCTCCTTCTGTAAAATCCTTCCCTTTCCAGAAAAAGGATTCTTAACGAAGCTTTGCCATGAGAGAAGAGAAAAATAAGGAAGGGCTCAATCTAGGTGCCTACCTGGAGACCAATCAGCCTCAGATTCCCCCTCCTTTTAAAAAAAGCTAAACTATAAGCTCTTCCAATGGGAGCTTTATAGTTATAGGCATATGGACAACATATTGTCCATATTTCGTGTAGATTTACACAAAAATCCAGAAGCGAAGGCTTGCGCTTTGCAGACCAAAGAGGTTCCCTCTTGAAAGCAAGTCCCATCCTGTCTCCACAGCAGACAGTGGAATTTGCACTGTCACAGCAAACCAGCTCTCCAGCTGCTGCAGTCTGAGCCTCTATTAACTCTGGATCTCGTTGTCTCCGAGTTTCAGATGCGAGTTTCAGGAAAGCAAAGCCTTCTGATCCCACTGTCGGCAGGCGCTAGAAATAGCTAGTGAGTTACCTGGGGCGAGGGCCCTGAGGTTCCTGTTCAGGCTGGTGATCGGTTGGATGTGAATCAAACTGCTGCTGAGAGGAAGATGCCAACGGCTCCTTTTTCTGCTCATCGGAGACTCTCCTCAGCACGGCTGAGGCCTGGAGAGGACGCTGTGGTGGGGAGAGCTGGCACCTGACCACTAAAAGGGAAACCAAGAGAGTCAGATGTCTCCTTCCAACAAGACGAAGCACAGAAAATTAAGGTGAAGAAGAGAGTTGCGGTAAACACAGCTGAAAAGAATAGAAATTTGTAGACACAGTCTTTTTTTACACTTCCGAGAAGCACCCCTCTCAGCTGAGCTCACATTTACTTGATGAAAATAAAGTGAAAACGTTTTGTGAGGAAAAGAACCGTGCAGATGGCACGTATTGCAAATAGAAAGGAGCTTCCCAATCTCGCACTGGAAACCAGGCGCGCAAAGACGCGCTCAGCACGCCCTCTCTCCTCTTCACGCGCGGGGCGGCTGCAGGGCCAGGGGGGTGTGAGGGGCTGGCCGGGCGCCAGGCCGGCTGCAGGGGTCTCC
>NW_009233298.1:0-14921 GCF_000690835.1 Fulmarus glacialis | reverse complement strand
CGGGGGTATGTGGCCGGCAGCCTTGCCAAGGGGCTCCTCCACATTAAAGCCATTTCGCACTGGTATCGAAGCCAAGATGCTGGGAAGCGGCCCTGCCTTCAGCCCAGGCAGCAATGCTGCCCGGTACCTGGCTGCCAGCTCGCTCCCAGCTCTGCAGCCTCCTAACTGTGCAATTTTGGGTGGAAGCGCTAGACCTGGGGTTACTCACTGCTGGGAGGTTGCAGTGAGCAGCTTTTGCCATGTTTCGCTCTTGCGTCGGTTTTCTTGTGGCCTGCGGTGTTGTTACACAGATTGGACGCTGCCCTGTTCGTTTTGTTGTCTTGCGACTAATCTTGAAGGTGTTTCTAGAACTTTTTTTTTTTAATTGTAGACTTAAAATTATGTGTCGGAGGCCAGGCTTTGGCCTGCAGTATGCCATGTACTGTTGGGTATTATTGATTCCTTCTTGTTGCTCTCATGCTGTGAAATGTCAGTAGTTTGTAATTTTTCTCTGGAGGAAGTGGATTTTATTTATTTTGCACAAACAAGTGTGGCGGTTTATTAATAGGAATCCTCAAATATTTCTTAGAGAAATTATTAGTCCTTACAGAAATTACCGGTACGTGCTAAAAACCTAGGAATAACAGCTAGTTGAGAAGAATACTTCTCTATGTAGGCTTTAAGTGGTTTTGCCACTTATTAACTATATTTTTATATGCCCTATGTACAGATCAACTGCTTGTAAGTTCCTAGAAATTATACAAATGAATGCTTTGCAGTCTGTGAATGCAGAGCAGAATGTACATGCAAAATATTTATTACTGTGTATGTGAAGGGGAGGTAAGAACCTGACATTGCGGACAACCAAGATTGCTATACATCATTAGGATTAATGATTTATTGTGAGACATTTGATTTTCTAAGAGTGAATGTGTTTCAGGATTTGCAGTAGTGTTGGTGATATGCTTAAATTTTCTTTTGAAGTCTTTGATCTAACTCCCACATCATTCTCTTTCTTGGTACAGGCCTTTCTTTCCCTTTGGCTTAAGGCACTGCACCCTGTGCAACGCAAACTTACTTGGCAGGGTGCAGCGCACCTTCTCTTTCTCCCTTTTTGCATATCTTTCTTCACTGTTGGTCAGATCCAACAATGGAAGGCAGTGTCAGTCTTTCTATTAACTTTGGTGGACTTTGCACAGGCTCGTATTTGCGTGTTGGTAATATGCAAATCAGATTTTACTCTATGTTCGTTCCTCTTTGTCCTGTGTATTGTTGCTGTGTAGATAGGAATACTGATGTTAAAAGTAGCATTTCCAACTGTAACAGTATTTATTTATGGTTTTCTGAAAGCCCCATCTCTGTGAGTATTGTGGCAGTGTGAAAATGTTAGGTTTCATTTAGATAAAGAAATTTTTAGCCGTGATGATTCTGAAGAAAAGCTTGAGGTCTAACCAGAATATGCTAAAAAGGCAGGAGGAAAAACTCAAAAGTCATGTCTCTGAGAAGTAAACAAGAAATCTTTCTATGCTTTACTGGCATTTTACTTGTGATTTTCAAATCTATGGATTTGGAAACATTGCTTAAGGTTTAACAGGATTCAGTAGCCTTTAGATTATTTGCTAAGCCTCTGAGTGTCATAACCAACTGAATTACTCTCATGGGCTCAATTTTGAATAACATAGAATGGAGCTGTCTGAAATTTGATTAGGCAATTAGTAACTTGTCAGCATAAGCAAGCTGTAATTTAGTAAGCTACAAGTGTTTTAGGAATTACTTACATATAATAGTCTAGAGTAACACTCAAGACTGTTCACGTTGTTATTGCTGTTCTGATGTGATGCCCTCAAGCCGTGAGACCAGCTAGACAGTGTCTTTCTAGGTCATTATTGCAAGGGTGTTTTAAGGCATGAGGCCAAACCCCAGCAGTGTAATTATACCATAGAAACTAATTGAGTTGATGCTCTTGTTGCAATTGTGAAATTTGTAGGTATACGAAGTATGTAAAGAAAAGGAAGCTAGTTAGGCCTATGTTCTCATGGAATCAGGCAGTGGTGACTCAGTTAAGAACTTATCTGGAGCTGATCAGAAAACTGCATGTCAAAGGTACTGAAAATGATATTGATTAGATCTGTAATCTGTGTTTCAGATACTTGGCATTCATAGTGCTACATGTAATCATTATTAATTTGAAGTATTCTCAGTACGTATTCATTTACAAGCTAATGCCAGAATAAATTTCTATTTATAAATAATTTTTGGCTTTTCTCTACCCCTGTATTTTGCATACGTTTGAAGTATTATGTTAGATTACAATCAGGCATTCACAGAGTCAACTGCAAAGTTTCTGGTTTACACAGCTCCTTAAACTGTCACAGAAGAAGTAACAGTAATAGTAAAAAGAGGCCAAGAGCTTGTATGGAAGAGGTGATTTGAAGTACCTGGGTATTGGCCTAACTCTTGCTAATGTCTCTCAGGTAAATCATAAGAATTATCAATACAGCTGTCCAATGTTAAGTGCTAACTGTCACAGAAGAAGTAACAGTAATAGTAAAAAGAGGCCAAGAGCTTGCATGGAAGAGGTGATTTGAAGTACCTGGGTATTGGCCTAACTCTTGCTAATGTCTCTCAGGTAAATCATAAGAATTATCTATTGATAGCTGTCCAATTTTAAGTGCTTTTAAAAATCATGTGCTTAAGTAGCGAAGAAAAATGTGTATTTTCAAGTAAACAAGAATACATTTTAGCAGAAACCTATTGGACATCATCTGTGACTGTGAGATCTCTGGAAGGGGTTGCTGTCCTGAATGTTACTGACTTACTGTTAGACCTACTTCTTAAGAGCTAACGTGCACGGTTGTAATTTATATTAAAGCCGTAGCTGTTTTTCCTGTAGTTTTCCTTGTGCTAGGTGTTGTGCAAATAAGCAACAATGGAGGTAGATGTGTTCTGCTCTAGAGGATTTAGACTTACAATGGCAAGCAGTGATTTTGGAAAGGAGAGGAACAGCTCAACAGTAAGAATTGGAGAAAATTCTTATAATCTCAGCTATGTATTTGGCTAGTCATTCTTGATTAGGAGTTTTTGATACATACATTGGTGCCCTAACTTGAGGGCGGCAATGGGGCAAAGTAGAAAATCCCTGATATGCCAGAATGTTCAGTTAAGGTCAGGGTGGAACTATATTATGAAATGATTTTAATTGTATTTCAAATAGTATACTAAACACAGCTCAGGGTGATGTGAGAGGAGGAGGATCGATGCAATCAGTGTGATAGGTTAGGAAGATAATGCCATTTTGAAAGAAGTTGAACAGATGAAGGCAGGTGAAGGTCTAGAGGGAGAAATTATACCCAGGAAAGTATGGTTTGAAGGTAAAGGTAAGAAGAGGGTAAACTTACAGAGAGTCCAACCGCATTAGCGAAACCTTAAATTTTAAGTTACTTTAGATGGAACTAAAGGTAGGTGAGAACCATCATGACTAATGGATTTGCTTGTTGGCAAATGAGCAGTAAAGCTTACTGGCAGAGCTAACTTGACATCTGCATGTTCATATAGAAATGTTTTACTCTTCAGAAAAAGCAAAATACTGAGTAAGTTACAGGTTGGGGTCTGTTCATCTTTGCATGCTGGAGTCAAGTATGTAAGTTCCCAATGATTTGAAGCCGTTTTTTATCACAAGACTTGCAAGAACACATTATGTTTCCTTCACCGAAAATTGTCAGTGGTTACCGCAGGAAGGTCATGGTTGCTAAATTGCATGTCTATCCGATTATTAAATAATTGGTATGGAAGATTCAGAATACTACTAAAATAATGCATTTTGAAAAAAATAATTGCTAGTCCAAACAAAGTTACGGTTACAGGAACCAGATTCTGGAAGCTATGGAAACTTTGCTGTTAGTTACAGGTTGTCTGATCTTTGCACTGTTTTGTTAAAGCGTTTTTAGGAGGGAATAAAAAAGTCACTGGTGCTTAATTTGCAGTGCCATTAACTGCCAAATGTGGCATGGGGTTCTGCAAAAAATGCTGCACACTCAGTTCAGAGGGAGGTGGGCGTATACATTAGATTCATTTTCCCTGCTTTCTTGGTTAAAAATAAATAAATCACTTCTGGGGAAGGACAGAGCTCTGATTAGACTCAAGTTAGAAACTATGAGAAGTGTTTGTAAACATCTCCAGATGTGGAGGCATACCTCTCATGTAAGATTATGCTGTATGTTTCTCAATCTCAAATAAAATAGTTACATCTGTGTATTAATATTCTTTCAGTAGTCCAGACCATTCTGTGGTCTGTTTCAGAAGAGGCTTAAATAACTGTCATGTCTAACTCATGGATGGACAAATAATAGCTTAAAATATGAGGACACGTAGAGTAATTTTAAGTAAAATACAGCGGTTGTTACGCAGAGTAGAGTCAGAAGGTTGTGCTTTAGTCTGTAGTTGGTTTGTGACTTTTCTTTCCCTGCATAGTCAGTGAGAGTTGTGCTTGTTTACTGCTTTCATTTAAGGTCTTCGGAAAAGTTAATGCACAAAGATACTTTCTTATGAGATGTAGACATGAACATTAAAGATTACTTTACCTCCAGGGATGTGGAACAGGACGGTTTTAAAGATAAAATCGATAAGATGCATTTTATTCTTTGGACCAAAAATCTATGCTTACATGTATTTGAAAATTTGTTTTACCCTTTGTTATCAGACATGCATGTTTCTTCTGTAACTTCTAAATGGGAATGAATGACTGAGTTGCCTTATAAATGAAAAGGGGGAAATTATGTTCAGTTGTATTCCTTATATTTGCGTGTGCATTCCAAGCATGTTTCATTCCACAAAAGAGTGTCACGGTTAAAGATGAGATGCTTGTCTGGGTGGTGAAAGCTGGGCTGTGCATTGACAGCTATAAGATGAATATTTCTTTCTGGTATTCACTTTAAAATAAAACTATCATAAGCATCTAGTCTATCAGGTAATAAATGGAAGCAGCAGTAGCAGATGTAATGTGTTATCCTTAGCATGAAGAGTGCATGCATTCCACTTTGTGATACTTGTTAATTAATTAAAAAATGAAAGAAAGCTGAGATAGCATCCCTAGCTTTGAACAATATTATTGTGTGCAGACCTGATGCACATGTGTCACTGCCTGCCCACAGATTGCTTCTAATCCTGGATTTGGTCTGGCTGTTCCTTGAAAGTTTGTGCCTTTGCTTTATCTGCTTGGCTTTTAAGAGGCCATGTTTAGGGAATATGGAAGTTATCTTATTGCCTATAAGCAAAGCCATTTCTTAACTGTTACACAAGAAGCTGATTTTTTGGACCTGAACGGGTTAGGGGATGATAAAGGAGTTTCATTATACATTTTGAATCATTAATTTGTTGTAAAATCTAGGTCATCCATGCATTGTGCTTATCTGAGACCCTTTAGGGTGTTTCTAGTTCCAGCCTTCTTGAACAGCTCAGGAGAACTTAAGGACTTAATACTCTAGTTTTAATTTTCAGTTATTCCATGCTACTGGGGGAGTGGGTGATCAGCAAAACAATATATGTACTCCAGAATTTGGTTAGGGGTTATTGGGGTTTTTTAACTTTCTTTTCTTTTTTCTTTTTTTCTTTTTTCTTTTTTTCTTTTCTTTTTTCTTTTTTTTTTTTTAATTTTGAGCATACACTTAGAAAGCTAGTCTTGCATGTGTCTGACAGGGTTTATGGTTGTGTTTTTGTTTTTTAAAAGAAGTGCACTAACAAAAATCTGTATTTCCTGTAGTTAATGAAGTTCTTACATCTCCAGTCCTAGAAGAGTATTATCTTATACTCTCTTGTCTGCTGGTGAGGCCATGCATGCAGTAAAATACTTAGTGGTAACAGACCAGTTAATCTAATTACTCTCAAGTAGAGGGTGTGAAAACAAAAGCATTAATTTTAATTTTGTGTTAATTCATAGTTATCTTGGCTTTTATTTCCTTCCTGTTTTGTTTGGGTTTATATAAATGAAAATATGTCAGTCTTTATATTTTTGCATGATTTCAGGTTATATGCAAAATGTATTTATGAAAGGCAAGAAAAGAGGGCTGATGCAGTAACCACATTAGATGTATGTTTGATGAATTAAGTCATCATAACAGTAAATTCTACTCTAATGTGTTATTGAATGTAAAAACTTATGCAGGGACACTGCTTTTTTGGGTAATTCTGCACCTTCTTTGGCCTGTAACAGAGACATCAGATAAAATCTGTGAGACTCCACTTCTGTTTTAAACTGACCCAGTCTAGACTTATGTACTTTTTTTTTTTGTGAAGTGAAAGCTGTAGTAGTATTAATGTTTGCTCTTCCTGATTGAGTTTAGATCAACTATTGAACAGATGTATTGGAGGACTGTTCTGCAGTGACTGTTTGGATGCACCCTTCTCTTAGACCATTGTGTGACATTTTGGCATTTGTGGTTGGTGGAAGTATTTGAGTAGTATTTCAAAAGGCGGAGGTGGTGTCTGTGTGTGTCTGTGTGTGTGTATTTTAAGACTGCTTGTGTATCTCCCAAATGATATGAAATAGCTTGGGCATTTGGTGCTCTACATTTATGGGCTAGACGTATAGCCTGTATATTAAATTCAAGTTCTAGGAGCAGTAGAATTTCCATTCTTACTCGTCTCTCAACTGGATCTTGAATAAATAGATGGATTATACAGATGGCTTATTGATTGGACAACCATCAATGTGAGTTAGTATTGCTTGGTAATTTCAGAGTGGATATGGATATGAAGGATGGCTATGAAGTGAAAGTCTGCCTGGGTATCTGACATTGGTGAGAAGGATGGGCCTAAACTTAACAAGAAATCACAGAATTTGTTTCCCTCAGCAGAGAACTGTCTTATTCTGCTGATTCATATGGAACAAGTACCGTTTTCTGTTGTGACTGTTTAATGTAAAAGACATTGACATTACAGCAAATGCTTTTAAATATTTGTATTGTTTATATATACCTTTTAATCTATATTTTTTATTATACATTTGATTGCAATATTTTACTTGTGGGAAAAGAACTTGAAAAAGCTGGACCTGTTTGGATAGGAACTCATAATTACTAGTCCAAATAGTGTTAATCAGAAGTTATCTTCCCCTTGCTAGAGTTCATGATTAAAATATGGCATGCTGAAATAATCTGTGACCTAATCTGAACATCTGAATTCATTTTGTAGAATATGGCAAACAGCTGCATTTCAGTTTGGAGCTAAAACAAATACAGAATATTGACCCATTGAAGATTACAGTAGGCTTTTCAGTTCCATGTTAGCTGTACGTATTGAAGAAAATTGATTTGAGAGTGCTACTGCTTTTGAATGATTTTTTTTTTTTTTTTTAATGTCCGGAAGAAAGGAAATAGAACATACGGACGATGGGACTTTGATGTGTAAAGAAGTTAATTATCTAAACCATCAAACAAAACATGGGCTGTGGAAGTAATTATTGTAAAGGGTCTGATGAAGCCTGACAAGCTGTTGGTTTTTCATGTCAAGAAAATGCTATACACCTGCTTGATTTGAAAGTTAAATCATTTGGTTGCAATAGGAAAACCAAGTTTTTAGTGAAGCAGTAGCTGATAAGCTTTCAGCTCTTAAACTGACTGATACTTATACAGATGTACAGCCCTCCAAGTTTTTTTAATTAAACTGTTCTTGTCCACTTGGAGGGCAGGAATCTTAAAAAGTATTTACTCCAAAATAGGACATGCATGAATCACAAATGTTACGCTGTAAGGAGGCAACTATGGAATTGTGTGGAATTTTGGGAGAATGCTTCATAAATTAGCAGAACAGAACCTCATAGATAAAGCAAAATGTCTGCCCTGGATTTAAAAAAAAAAACCCAAAACCCCAAAAAAAGGCATATGCTTTAAATGATGTAGTTAGTTTAAAAAAAAAATTAAGCTTAAAAAAAATCTTAAGTCCTTGTATGTTATTCAGTTTTTAAACTTTAAGGCACATATGATTGGTATGTCTCAGGATTTTTTCTACAGCTGTTTTAGAAAGTATTAACTGAGGCATTCACCTAACTACCTTCTCTAGGGTGTGGGTAAAATATAGAATTTACAGTGTATTAATTTGTATTTTGTAATATTGATACTGTGATATTGGATATAAATATATAGCTACTAAAATGAATTGTAATCAGTCCCAATTAAATAATGAACAGTAAAACACGTATAAATTTCCAAATCTTTCGTCTGTTCCTGGGTACCATTGCAGCTTCCTCTTCACTCCCTTCCATGTGTACATAAAGGTTTCCTAGAAATACTCTGTCACCTTCCTTCATGTTATAGATGTGTTTTACTTTTTTTTTTTTTTTTAAATTCACTAATTTGACTGCTTAGATTATTTGACTCTTTCGTAACTGCTGATTACGGCAGGATCCTGCCAACACTTAAGCCTGGCGTGTAACTACTCATGTGATTAAAATCAGACTTCAGTGGGAGTAAACTTGTGATTAAAGTTACACATGTGCATAAGTGCTTGCAGGATGGGGACCTAAATTGGAATCTGCTTGAAGATGAACATAGGTCTGTGAAAATCTACTTGAAAGCATTAATAAAAAAAGTAAACTTATATCTAAATGCATAAACTTATTATTATTTGTTTATCCTTATGCTGTTACGTCATTAGCATTTTGAAAGGTGTAATTCTTTTGTTACTTTTTGAAAGTATCTTACGCTTTGCATTTAGACTATTACAAGTTTTCTTAAATCAAAGCATAATATTTGTGATTGATTGCAATGCTTTTAGTGGCACTTAATATAAATATGGTCATATACTTTTAGATTTTTTTAGAAAAGAAATTTATCTTAACTGTAAAATTTAAAAGTGGAGAAAGGTAGGATCTCTTTAGAGGTCTTACAGCAGAGGAAACTATATTAACATATGGTTTTCATTGTCATTACTACTGCAACTACTAATAGTACAAGAAATGAGCAGGACAACTCAACTGTTACTAGTGTGCAGCAAACTAGAAGAGGAAGAAATGTAGTGGGAATATAGTCTGTTTATCAGGAGACTTACATAGTGTGTGCAGTTCTTTGTTAAAAAATTTCTTGAAGGGAAAAATGAAACTCCCTATTCTATATTTACAGAGTTTTCCATAATTAGATAAATTTTGATTTGTCAGTGTTTTAGTAAATGAAGTTATTTTTAAAAATGAAATTATTCAAAGGCATTCGACTTGCCTTTTATTAAAGAGGAAAATGTAGATGCGTTAGTTAATTCATAGAATAAGAGTAGAACTGTCCTGGATTTGGTTTGGAGTTTTTAATGAGATATTCGTATAGAAAAGCCATAAAACATTTTGTATAAAGGTAGTACCTCTAGTCATGTAAGTATTATGATGACGTTCAGGTTCCACTCTTTCTAATGCATTTCTGTTTTGAAGACTTAAGTAATATGTATACATAAAGCCGGTGTTTTAGAAAGGAAGCTTGTGATCTTGGTGCTCGTCAAGTTTTATCTGGCTTTTTCTGAGATTCTGTTTTACTCCTCTTAGTCTCAGTGGAGTCAGTATGGATGAGATTTACTAGTTCTTAGGATACCGCAGGAATACAAAAGGATGTTGGGTATCAAGATACTGGTGTCTATGAATACCATGTATTTCAGAATAACAGTGTTTTTATCTTAATACTTTAAAAGTGGTGCTCCTAGGGTACCTCTAAAGGGGTTGCTGAGATGGTATTTTTGAAAATAGCACACATCTCCAATACTTTGGTTACAGTAAACATCAACTCTCATGTTTTCTACAGTGTCTCAGATAGGCTTCTTTTTGCATGCAGTCTTTGCATTCAAGCCTACCCCAAAAAGCTTTTCTTCCCTTTTGAACATCTAGTGTGAAGCATACATATGCTCTCTTTAAAATAAAATATAAGTATTTTAAGTGCTGTTATTTCTTTGTTACTCAGATGAGCAGCACTGTGGCTAGCCCGATGTCAACGATTGCCTCTTCAAGCGGTGGAAGAAAATCAACAAGCTTTACGCCTGAATTGCAAAGTATGATGTAAGTAATCAGGCAAAATACCTGGTAATATCTACATTTTATATGCGTGTTTTAGCTGGTTTCTTAGAATGTGTATAAGAGTGATGGGGGGAAGAAGAGCAGGTATTAGTGATGGAACTGTTAGTATTTTACTTCTGATTTGTAAAACATTCAAAGGTGAGTTAGGTAAACAAAAAACACGTGCTGTATTGAAAGGTGAGAAAGTCCTGCTGAGTAAGCAAATGCATTTTTAATAATACTTTAGAAGTCATTAGGGACCTATATTTCTCAGTACTTCATCAAAGAATGCTAAGCTTCCTGTTGTCATATATGCTTATTTAAATAAATATTTTGTATTACGATCTTTCAGCGCTAATACAGAGAGGTAGACTGCTGAGATCATAATATTGCTGATGAAATTAAGATATGGAACAGTTGTAAATAACTGGGTTTTGGCAGATAGGAAGTAAAGTTGTTAAAAAGATAAGTTATTTGTTGTTGTAAATTAACAGTGGACTCTTAGAAACCCAGCTCCAAGCTGTGATGTTGTATGATTTTGTAGTTTACAACTTCTAAAACCTTTAATGTTATTTAAACAGGTGGGTTTTGTCAGTCTTCAAAACACTTGCATAATCAGAAGGATTCCTTCTGTAGAAGTAGTCTTTATTTTGACTGGTAACCTACTACACTGGGCTGACTGCAAATCTTCATTTTGTGGAAAGCAACATACTCATCAAAAAGTTTCACCTGCCACTATATGGCATTTTTTTCCCCTTTCTCTCTGTATCCAAGACACTGTACTGTCAGGATGGGGGCAGGTGGGAAGTAATGAGCTTGTTTCCGTGTGGATTCATGTTCCTGATTTGTCAAACACTTTAAAAAATACCTCAACCTAGAGCTAAGAGATATGTAACCTCTAAGGCTGAAGATAGCTTGGCTGTAGTGGCTCATGTCTAAATTGTACATTTTTTTAAAAATACATGATTATGAATGTTACTTATGGGGAGGGGAGAGGATGCACATTTGCCAATTGCTGAGGTCAGCTGCACATAAAAGGGAGCTTTGCTTTATGAAATCTTGCAAAAGTGTCTTAAAGGATTTTTCCCTATGTTCATTTGTCAGAGTTGAAAATGAAGCGAAGAAAGCTAGTCCCAGAGTACTGAGACATAAATCCGTGGTTTCAAAAGATAGTGGTAATCACTGGCTCTTTTCACTAGTCTTGGCTCTGAAAGACTGTCAGGATGTTGTTTAGGATAGGATGAGGTAAAGTAGGATGAACTTAACAGGGAATTAATTTTGGGCTACTGATCTTTACTTTGGCAAGATCATTGAAAACGCCCAGTATTTGAGAGCTTCTTTTTACAGTGTTGCTTCGTATTTTTTTTTATTAGTTTTTAATCAGCTATATAAAAATCAAAATAGTTACCACATCCACCTTCTGACCCATAGATGCGTAACTACGTTTTAATGACAGGGAAATTTTATTTATAAAAATTATGGATGCATCCTGACTGTTACAATGATACTATCCTTTTGATCATTTTACTTTAGGTCATTAATTGTTGAATATCTATTAATTTGTTTGCATGTGGCTTTTAATATATTATCTTGTGCGAGTTAAATTTTTTAGATAGTCTTATCTGAAATGTTCTACTCTTCTCCTTCCCCTTTCCATCGTCTTAGAGCTGAAGATTAGGATAGAAAGAATGTTAAAGCTTTATTTTTATTTATATATTTATAAATGCTTATAAACATATTTAACTTTTTTCTGCCAGTTGCCTTCCATAACCGTAAAGAAGTTAAAGTATTTCAAGCCTTCACAGATAATTAATTATTTACCTGCATAAAAACTGCATTTAGTTTTTTAACATAATGGAAATATTTAATATTTTAGTATTGCTGTATCACACTAGATATGCTCTTTTTTTTTTTTACTTCTTTTGTGCTTGTGAAGGAATTCATTTAGGAGCGAAAAGGTGTTTTAAGTCACTTTAGGCTACATTTGAACTGCCTTTTTTTTGTTTTGTTTTGGTTGGTTATGGACATGACAATGCAAGTCCCCCCGCTTTCCCAGCTCTCACACTCAACCTGTTCCTAGTAGTCTCCTCTGGCTCCTCGCTGCTCCTTTTAGGAGATACAGGATTTTATGCGGATTAAATGATGGTGAGAAGAATGCTGTCTTGCTTGTTCTGTCATATGGTGTAGATTCACCTTTGCTGTCATGTAACATTTTCTCACTTGAATTGCTATATGGGCAGTAGATACAAAAGGAATTACTTGCCTCTTAAATTGTACAGAGTTCCCTGTCCAAAAGTAGAAGATGCAATTGGTTTTCAGTTAAATGTCTTCAAGAGACTACTATGTCTCTAAATTGTTGTTGAGTGGAGCATGGGATACATTTCACTAGAGTATTTTTCAGTATAAGGTAAATGAGATAATGAACTGTTTCCTGTGCATTGAATCATCTAAAGTAGATGAGTACTTTGTTACAAACCCAGTGGTTTGCTCTATTGAGTTCTTTTCAGATAGAAAAATATTAGTTCTTTCCTTCAAGACAATTCTGTTTAGTTATTGTTCACATCTATTATAGTCATCTACACTGGAAAATAGTAAGTGTTGTTCTTGGTGGAGAAAATGACTGTAACTGTGTTTAAAAAAACAAAAGAGCAGCCATGAAGTTTGGAGACAAAGAAGCCCGTACATCAATTCGGATCAGTATCTGGGGAGCCTGCATTTTATTTAATTGTGGACTTCCTGATAAAGTATTTTGAAACTACCCTCCCCGCCAGTATACACATGATTCTGTCAGAATGTAGAAGTTATTGTTGGCCATATAAATGGAAGAAATAGACATTTTCCTTTTGCTTCAGAACTGGTGCAGTTATACTTTGAAAGCTATGCAAACAGATCTTCTGTGCTTTAGAGTAACAGTTTTCACAGTTTTGTTAAACTAGTAGGAACTGAAGAAATTCCTTGAATGTAATGAGTGCATTGAAAGTTACGTTTTTATTGTTTGCTAAAATTGAAAGAAAAGGACACTTTTGAAATGATAAAGTGCCAGAGATGAACCATGTGGAGAAAAAATGACAGCTGTTTCTTTTGGCCAGGACCACAAAATGAAGTTACCACTTTAAAAGAACTTTCCAGGCTCTGACAGAAGCTGACATTTTTTATAAACTACATAATTTAGGAAGTTACAGATTCTCCCGTTTAGGCAATTTGTAACAAATCCATGCTGACATCTTAAGATCCTGGGAAATAGTAAAGGCTGGAGCATTACAGTGCAAAACAGGTAACAACTTTCTTAAAGAAAAGAAAATAGAGACTATCTCTGCATAGTTTGTTATTGTGAAGTTGAGTAGGATCACCTATTTCTTATGGATTGTCACCCATATGGAGTAATATGAAGAACTTCAACTTGTCCTGCCTTTCTCAATAAAAAAATGTGTGCAGCAAGAAGATGAACTTGTGAGAAATTAGTCATATAGGGACATTGGGTGCTAATCCAGAATGGCATTTGGTAGTTTGTGCTAATGTTAAAAAATGGACTGGTGGATTGTAGGGACTTAAAAGGCAGAAGGAATGTAGAGAAACTATCTTTCTGAAGTAGAATATCAAATCCTGTTATAACCCAGTAATGAGATCTGGAAGTCTGTGGATAGCAGTGCCTCACAGTCTGAAGGTGGTATCTTTGATTACTTTATAATGTACAGCACTTAAGTGTTGAGTCAGGATTTGATTCCCTGGAATGCTTAAATTTATATGTAATAAGCTTGTGAGTGTGTATAAGCTTGTGAGTAATCCCATTTAAGGTGAGGAGGTTATTCATATGCTACGCCTGTTACGTATGCTACGCCTATTTTTGAACCACAGCATTAGGGAATGAGCTGAATCCTTTTGTAGAATTGTGTTTTTATGATAAGCTCACAAATATTTTTCTGATGTATTTGAGAACGCAGGAAATGTATAGGAGTCCTGAAATGAAATCCCTGCAGAAATGAAATACTGCAGAAAAGCTGTCTTAAAATATGTAAAAGTTTTTCGTAGTATACATATATTTATATATATTTTAACAAATAAAACGGTTCTGTATTTCCATTGATTAAGAATATTTAAAGTATTCACTTGGATTTGAAAAAATTTTTGTCAGGGAAAAAAAATCTGTTCTGTATGATGTCTAATGCCTGTGTGAGTAGTATTAAGTGTAACTGGTGATAGTACTTAATATGCTGATTACCTTAAGAGGAATACAGATTTAATTAAAAGTATCTGACTGTCACAGACCACCCAAATGCATGTCAATTTACAGTGCACTACCTTTTACATGGATAGATTTGGCTTTTAATTGTTAAGACCTTGGACTTATTTGATATTTATCTTATAATCATTTAAAAGAGCATAATGCTATGTAGATTTTGCTTTGACTCCCACATCCTTTATTCGTATTTGGATATTTTATTATGTTACCATGGGACTTACAGCAGTAGGTATTAATAATTTAAAAAATGTTTTCAGCACGTCTAGTGCATTTTGCTGAGGTTTGTTCTACAAAGCTTCGTTTGGCTGATCTACAACCTGTTTCCAAACTAACCGCTAACCTTAGGCCAGTCGCACTTAAATTATAGTTCTGCCCAGTAGATTCACAACCATGAGTATTTCCCATTAGCCGTTAAAATTCGTAATTTGGTTGAGATCATCTGTTTTGTAATAGAAGCACTACTTATAGAGCGAATTTCTGGAAACCGTGATGTTCTAAACACTTGTGTTGAACAATTTGCAGATGAAGAGTGTTGTTTTCCTTCAGTAAAATATCTTGATTTTTCTTAGCTATTTTAACTATTTACAAAAATACTAATTACTGCCATCTGAAGTTAATTGAGAAGTTGTTTTCATTGATTTGGTGTGGGTGTCTGGTGTTTCCCCCCCCTCCCCCCCACCC
>NW_009233297.1:28838-30014 GCF_000690835.1 Fulmarus glacialis | reverse complement strand
CCTATCCCAGCTGAAACCAGGACACATAGCCACAAAGCAAGGACATAGTAATAAAGGGAGGGATGTCTGTCTATACAATGCACAGAATCGCAAAGCTAGGGTTAGAAGGGATCTCAAATTCACTTAATGCATTTCCATGAGGATCAATCACATATATGTGATTCCTAATGAATGTCTAATCTGTTCTCAAGAACTTTCAAAGGTAGTGACACTACAATCCTTCTAGTAAAAAAAAAAAAAAAAAAAAAGTGCTTACGATTAGCATTAGGGCTCTGTTTGAAAACTGACTACTCTTAACCTGAGTGCCTGCACTGTTTCTCTTGCCAGCTGTTTGTTCCACCTCTCTCTCATGAGTTTCTGCTGCAAGG
The DNA here is from genome assembly GCF_000690835.1 of Fulmarus glacialis. Classification (NCBI taxonomy): domain Eukaryota; kingdom Metazoa; phylum Chordata; class Aves; order Procellariiformes; family Procellariidae; genus Fulmarus; species Fulmarus glacialis. The sequence continues at coordinate 29,646 of NW_009233297.1, read as the reverse complement.
GTGATTTAGTTGCTTGTGCAAAGTCCACTAAACTGCTGTGAATTATCAAGGAAATATGAAGTTGACCTTGGTTTGTACCTTTATAAGTGGCTGGGTCATTCCTACAACAGGGATGGGATTTCTGAGAGGGAACAGAAAGCCTAGCTGAGGAGGAGAGTCACCACAATCAGCCCTGTGCAAGCTGTCTCTCTTCATCCATCAGAAACCTCTGGCTCCTTTGCTGTATGTTCAGTTCATTACTCCTCACCCTGTTCCTATAGTAAGGGAAATTAGTTCATTAGTTTTGTTTTAGGAAGTCCCAACTATTGTGGTAAAAGGTAAGAGATGTTTGGAAGGGATATGGTGGATTGTGTTTCAGGGTTTAAACCAACCACTGCTAGGAATCAGGACTTACATAGGGCCATGTTATCCTGAGTGTTTTCAAATGATGGATTTCTTGTACATTTTTTTCTGAAATACTGTTTGTGGTGGAGGCTGAGCCTGATGTCACTTGGAGTAGCAATGCCTCTTTTACCATTTTTCTTATTCTTGCCAATGAGTTTGCACGAGGGAAACCTTTTGTGGGGCCTGAGGACATCCATGGCGTTCCAAGTTCCGAAGCCCCTATAGTCAGACCCCTATCATGAGTATGTGGGGTTACTGTCCCCTATCACCACTGAAGGCTAGTGTAGTTGGATGTTGATGAAGGAAGCTATGTAGAATAGTATAGAAATTATGAATTAAGTCACTGAGCGGATCAGATGACATTTTAAATTTTAATGCAAATGTATAGAGTAAAATTCCATGGATTCTTCAGTGCTTTGATCTT
>NW_009233297.1:7738-28807 GCF_000690835.1 Fulmarus glacialis | reverse complement strand
AGGTCTTCAAAGCAATATTTTGATTAAATAATTAAAGAAAAATTGGCACCTTTCACAGAATATCACATTGCATACTAGATTGTGTAGAAGTCACTGTTGTGTTCTGAAGTTATTTTTGCATGTTATCATGTCTCTGCCTAATTGAAGTTTGCCCTTAGGACATTTGTGGATTTTAAGTAGGAGAAAAGATCTAAAGGTAAATACAAAACAGCATGAAGGAAAAAAAAATATTCATGAAGACTAATCTGCTTCCTTCTTGAGAGATTTAGCCACAACACTTGAAGAAGGTAGGAAGAGATGTGACACAGGCAAAACAAACTTTAAAAGGGCTCAGTCATCAACCTCTCCAAATCTTTTTTCCTTGAAATGTTACCAGATTAGTACGAAATTTGTTTACCAAAATTTGATCCTAAGTGCATGACTATTAAAATATAACTGGCCAAAAGGTCCTGATAAACTTCTTTCTGTCATTCAAAACTAAAAAGATTTTTTCACCAAATTCTGGTGTAGAAATTCAGGTAAAGATGCCTGGGTGAACATAGAATTAAATTATTTCTAACGAGGTCCAACATCTGGTAAAAATAAATGAAATAAACCAACCTCCATGTAGTATCCAAGCATCTACTGAGAATCAAACCAAAGTCCCTTTAACTGACATTCAGTATGAATGGCATTTATTTCACACTATTTTTTTCTTGTGTCCTGTGTAAAGCTCAAGTTTTCTTATTACTATGTTCTGAATAAATCATTTGACATTTGAAGAATTGATGTGTGAAACTCCAGCTCATGAAAACTTCAAACAGTAGGTAATGGAAGTACACTATGACATGCTTTCTCCTGAATTCTTTGTGTGATGTCCACCATTTTTGGCATACATTTTTGGGGGGTGGGGTGTCACAATTTCAAGACTTTTGCCACACCTTAAGAATCTCCAGGAGCTCTTCCATATGAAAAGTGAATACCATTTCCTGGATTGCTTAAAAATGCTTCTTTTCCTGGTACTCTTTTCATCTGGCACTAGAAGGATGGTATGTTTTTGAAAGGCATGCAGCTGATATTAACAAGTGCTGTACAGCTAAACATCATGACAACCATCAAGTTGCACTAGCATTCAAAAGCTAGGAATCAATTCCAGTATATCACTTTCCTCACTCAAACTGAGCTTAATACTTAGCCTTTTCTTTGAACATTTGCATCTGAAAAATATTTTGATCACACTGAAACCACTTCACAGATTAATAAATGAATAGCAACTCTTTTTGTTATTATTCTGGGGTTAACTTTTTTTTTCCCTCAGACCCTTAAGAGTTCAGTGCATCAGGTATGGCTAATATCTATTATTTCACAATTCCATTGAAGAAAATTTTTACTTCTGAGGGCACATCTAATTTAATACAGTGGTTTTGGCAAAGTCCTCTCGTTCAGACATAGCATTTCATATCAGAAAGGTTCTTTCTTCTAGTACAGCTTATACCACCTCCCTGCAAAACATAAACTAAACCAACAAAAGCATGCTTTTATCAGCACAGAGACATCTACAGTAGGGGTTTTGCCAGCATAGCTATCATCATTAGAGGGTGTACTGGTTATTTTTATCCCCCACATCCTAGCCATGATGGGTGTACTGGCAAAATTAAGTCCCTGTTGAGTCATGGCCTAAAAAGTTACCAAGTTGTCAAGAGGATAAAAGCAAAAGTCAAATCTAAGTTTTTCTATTTGCTAAATTTCATGTATGTGAGAGGATCTTCTGTAACATTGGTAAGAGGAAAACAATCCACAGACTTGAAAACAGAAAGGAAAAATCACTCTCAGGAGATGTATTTCTCAAACGGATGGATATTAAGCTTAGTATTTGCTAATTGGTTCTTGTGCTGCTCTCCTTGTGCATCATTTCCAGCAGTTACTTTACTAGGCTACTCCTTTATATGCGTATTGGGTATAGACTATTAGCTGCTATTTCAAGCTCCTCGTTTTCTTCAGAAGTGCAACCTCTGTAAACATTATCACAGCCTTGGGACTGTGTAAGCAGCTGGATGTCTTTATAAATAAATAAATAGCCTAAATTAATAAAAATAAAGAAATTAAATAAATATTCACTCCTAACAGAGTCATTATTAGCTTAGCCAGATTGTGTGCCCTTAGTGGCTTAACTCTGGCCGACCTCAACAGATGAGGGTAGGAAAAAAAAGGGAAAAGAAAATAATTGCTTTGCAGATTTCCAAGCTAAATAATTATCTAAAAAACCCACAGCTGTAGGTTTCCCCTGTTTACCCTCATCATCCATGAGGGAGACAGGGATGGCCAGAAGAAAGGGACCTATTAATTAATTAGCAAGAAAGACTTTGAGAGACAAAAACATTGCGGGCAATAAAATGTGCTGACTCTTTCTAAAACCTTAGTTCTACTTTATAAAGCATTTATGGCATAAGGAAGAAGAAACAAAACATTTTTGTTTCTTCACAATGCCATGTCTTCCAATTTGCCAGGAAAAAAACCTCAACACTTAAAGCACTGTTTTCCAGATTAAATCAGAGTGTGTAAGTGGTTCAGCTTAACAAAGCCAGCTTCCATACTCCCTGGATTGTTAGCACTGTAAATCAAATGTTATTCTGGAGATACACTAGAAATACGTTTGATTATGCAATAAATGCTGAGACTTGCAACAGCTGCTTTAAGCTACCAGCACAGAAAAAGTATTAGCAAAAATCTGCCATTCTTTATCAATTACAACAGGGAATGCCAGTATTGCTTTTGTGGACATGGCTGCTTCTGACAGCGAGAGAAAAAAATATATATGTTCAGTGTGATGTCTGGAATGCAAAACAGGAGAAAAGTGTGCTTCCATGATTGTGTCTGGTATTTAAGATATTGATGGAGCCAACAAGCTTGTGTTATTATCAGGGCTGCACAGCCATGAATACATAAACTGGAAACTGGTTTTCCAAGTAAAATATGCCTTCCTCACATTACTTTAGTGGGAGTCAGCTTCAGGAGTATATCTTCAAAACATATTATTGGTAATTTCTTCTATAAAAGATAAGTCCCAAAAGGGCAATGTCAGCATCTCTCTTTACAGATGCACATGTTCTCCCAGTACTGGAGCTTTGCTAAAACTGTCAGTGGCAGGTCAGAGGAATATTTACTGAGACAGGGGATCTCCTGATCTGAATTGCAATGTGGTGCTGCAGTGAGTCATAAATTCACTCTTCCTCCCCCCCCCAAAAAAAAAAAAAAGAAAACACGAGAAAGGTAGATGTTGATTAGGTTTTTACTTGAATTCTGAAAAGAATATGGACATTGTTCAGGTTGCCAAGGTGCTATTCTGGGAATTGTTTAGGAATAATATTGTGCAAAGTAGTGAGTTTCTATGCCAGCAGGTATGCCCCTCCTTCCTCCCTCCCATATAAAAAATGTTTGCACAGTCGTCTGGTTTCTTTCAAAAGTACTAGACACCAACAACTCCCAGCAGAGTGACAAAAACACAAAATCATACATGTGGTACGGGCAAGGTTGTACAGCAAGATGATGACAGCTCTTCTAACTCTACAAGAAAACCATGTTGGGGAAAAGAAAAAAAAAAGAAAAAGAACACTTACGGCAGAAAATCTGCTGTTCGATCTTTACTCACCATGAATAGATGCAACTACCTTGATAGTCCCTTACAAAAAGTAAATACTATGAAAATTCACATACGGTATGTCTTATTCATTTCCTACTAAAAAAAGACAGGAAAAAAAGTGAACAAGACAAATGGTAAAATCGCAGCCCTGGACTTCAAAAGAGGAGACTTGAGCTTGTTCAGGAATCTGCTTGGCAGGATCCCATAGGAGCATCCGAAGAGGTTGTGGGATGTCTGTCATTAGAGATATTAAAAATTTGGCTGGACAAGGGCCTGAGCGACCTGCTCTGACTGAACCTCTGATCTACATGGAGTGGAGAAAGGCTCCAGCCAGTGCCTGTGGAAGACTTACAACGTGCTGAAGTCCTGCTCTCACTTGCAGTATCCCTTCCCTTCTCATTTACCCCAAAACCTTACTGCTCCCATCCAGCTCTCTCTTGGCCTCTTCAAAGTCTCAAAGCAGGTCCCCCTCACTTGCTGTGGAAAATAATGCACTGCCACTACTTAACTGAATTTTGGCATTTATTACAAAACTTAAGGGGATTTGCAGGCCTAGTGAAAGCTGATCTTAATGAGAAAAGACTCAACATATCGCCACCTCCTTTTTTCTTCATCTTTGGAATTCTATTGACTATATATTATTTTTGCAGGAATCATGTCTAAGTAAGTCTGTTGTCTTACTCTCCTAGCCTTGAATTCTCTCATTTTCCTCTACAGTGAAATAACCAATTTATCTAATCCCAGTTGTGTTCTGTGAATTCTTGGTCATGCCCTTCAGTTCAACTAACAAAACATACGAAATTAAAATTTCCTACTTGATTTTTTTGGAAGCCAATAATAGCTCCGCAGCCAGCAAGATACCCCACCTACACTTTGGTGATGACAAAACTTATTTCCACGCTGAAAGAGTACAAAAGGTCAATATTTTAGTCTTTTATAAGAAAAAAATCAGGGGAAAAAATCAATAAATTAAATGTTCTGTTTTGAAATTGGGGATGGTCTGAATTTTGGAGTAATTTTTTAACAAATTTTGACTGGTCATTCATAAGCAATTTGAAAATATCAAACTGGGTGTATTAGAAAATTTTGAAATTTCTTTCTAGTACTTTTTGGATGGGAAGAGATTTAATCAGTACTGCTCTTTGTTCAGACATTCTTTTGATTTTGGCAAAGTAGCATTTTTACTAATGAAAGACTCAGAAAAAATGGCTATAGTTCTAGAAGTCAAATCCTTCTTTCATAAACATTCTTATTATGGTATAAACTCAGGCTTCCTATAGTTCCCTCCAGCCATTCTAATGTAAACTATGAGGCTTTTTTAGTGCTATTTTAGTCAGTTTGACAAACGAGTTAGAGATCTTGGGCCCCATTCTATTTGCAGAGAGTAAAATTCAGGCCAGAATGCTTGCTGTGATTAAAACAACTATTTACAATATATGTTAGTCCTCAATACTGTCTGTATTATTTTAAAGAAAATATAATCTTCATTAAAATCCCATACCATTTCCTTAAGCCATGTGAATGGTTTTGCATTATTTTTCTTTTCCTTCTAAAACATAAATAACTACTTAAGCACATCATTCCATTCTTCTGCATTTTCTAATGCCTTACATCAAATACTTGTTGATTGCACATCAAAAATTAAAAGTATAAGTCTCTTTAAATGCTCATTATCATATAAGGTATTTCCAAACAACAAAAAATATTGTATTATTTTGTTCATTTGATTACTCCATGTAGTAATGTAAGTACATATTTTAATTAAAATGTCATGAGCTATAGTAAATGTGATTCTCCATCACTACCTTTGTGCTATAAAGATTTACAGCTGTAGCACCCTGTATTATTACCTGCGAAAAAATAATTAGAATTTAGAGTTTACTTTTAAAAGTATACTGGTTTTATACTTTGCAATAAAATAAAAACCTTGTTAGATACAATGGGCAATGCTTGATAATACTGAAAGGATGAGAAACCAATTTCAGAAAACCTGTTTAGAACATTAGGTATGTATCTAAGTTAGTAAATGACTGGAGGCACATTAAAAAAACATGCCTGACCTCTCATAAAAATATAAGCTTTACATATTATCTGTTTGTTGTAAAAGATCTGACAGATGAATTAATACGGTTGAAAATGCTATCGCTGTGAAATGGATTATTTTTCATATTCAGTGCCTGCTATTTATCAGGCTAAAATATGACTTTGAATGTCTGCTTTAATAAAACTTAATTTATAAATCAGCATTTTTTCTTTCTTTTGTGTAATAAGGTTGAATTACCTGGAGCATGTACCTAAGAATATTTAAACTAATATTTTTAGACAACTAAGAATTGGTCTGTGCAGGGATCGTCAGGCACCTAGGTTGACAGCAGAATTTTCAGGCAGACTTTCTGAAATCATTTCAGGATGGCCACTGTCTGCTTCATTCACCTTGCAACGTCACATTTTTGCATGAGAACTTAGACATAGATGTGGATTCAGCTGTGGTGTTTCACATGGCTACCTGTGCATCACCGGTACGTGCAGATCAGTGCTACCAGGCTCCCTGTGCCCAACCCCTGGCTGCAAAGCAAGCTGCAGGTGCCTGGCATGAGTCTAGATGCCTACATGGTAGAAGTCTAATAATAGGTGACATGAACTCCACTGTAAGTATCACCATGAAAGCACTCATTCTGGCTCACACTTTTTCAGCAAATCTTTGTTTTGTAAATAATTTCTGGTTTGGATGAAGCTGCTACTGGTGGTGTAGCAGGAGCTGCTTGCTGGTCATAGTGGTTTTGGAAAGAAGGGGAGGTGGTCACTGTTCTGTTAAAAGGATATTGATTGGGTTTAAGCTGCTGTTGCTAGGGCTTAGGAAACAAATGATGGAATAGGGGAAGAGCTCCAATATCCATTCACAGCCACAGTAGTTTTGCTTTGAATATGGAAAAAAAGATAAACACGTTTACTGTTGTATCTGTTGTTTCAGTCTCCTGAGACACTGTATGGATTAAATTTATCAAAAATTATCAACTATGCTTACTAAAAATCCCCCTACTAACACATTCAATACCTCACATGCCAACATCTTAAATATATGTGAATACTTACATCATAACAAGAAAAATTAAGGTTGCTTGGATACCTTAATTGAGCATTTCTTACCTAAACCTGTTGGAACTTAAGAGAAGCCGATGAATATACTGAGTGAGTAGTTCTTTATTTGCTTTAATTTATATATTTTTTAAAGTTTCTCTTATTCTGAAGTGTCACAAATCCATGCATTCAGTCATAAATCATAAAATCACAGAATGGTTTGGGTTGGAAGGGACCTTAAGGGACCTTTAAATATCATGTAATCCAATCCCCCTGCCATGGGCAGGGACACCTTTCTCTAGATCAGGTTGCTCAAAGGCCCATCCAACCTGGCCTTGAACATTTCCAGGGAAGGGGCATCCACAACTTCTCTGGGCAGCCTGTTCTAGTGTCTCACCACCCTCACAGTAAAGAATTTCTTACTTACATCTAATCTTCAAAGTACACCGTAATTATTTTTTCCTGAACTGAGCTTCTAAGGATTAAAAGAAAAGCTCTGACAATGATAAATACAGGTGCAGAATTGTAACTGAAATGGGTAGAAAATAAGCATTACTATTTAACTAACAGCTTAAGTACTTAAGAGGAACAATGCTTTCTTCTTAAAAATCCTTAAAATTGAATCACATTTGTGATTTATTTTGTCTCATTGCAGCTTCAATGTATAAGTTAATATTGATTTCAAATCTGAAGATCAGTACAATATTAGGTTTAAGAATTGTTTTTTAGAAGTTCTCTGCTGATGACTTGTGAGAAGGCAGGTGTTGTGGCTAGCCTTCCAGAAACATTAGATTTTTAAATCCTGATCTTTGGTAGGTCTCCTCAGTGCTCAGCACTTCAGAAAATAAGTGCACATACAAAGAAGCTTAACTTTCTGCTGTTGCATTTGTAAATCTTGGTCTGCCTGTCCTGTTCTCTTATGGAGAATGTTGCTCTCTTCAAGCTGCAAAGCAAAGGTCTTGGTAACATGATGACAAAATTTTGTCAATTCATAGTCAGGAGACAAACTAAAATTAGCTCCCCAAAGTAGCAACCAGTGCGGTATCAGAAACATGAGTCCTGGCCCAAGAGGAGACTTGGGAATGTGTGACAGCACTGTCTTGTTTTGGCAAAAGTGCAGGCTACTGTCTTAAACCAGTCCCGAAGCGGCACACTGGTCAGCCAGAGCGCTCAGTCACCCAGTTCCAGCTCAGACCTCAGCATCTGGGAATCTGATGCTTTGCTCCACCACTTCAGAGGGGAACAAAACCCACCAGCCTAAGAACACAGTGAAAGACTGAACAATTTGGTAGGGAGGAAAGAAGGCAGCAACTATGTTAAAAGGTAGCATTTCTTTTCAGTGGAAAAAGTATACTGAATTTTTTAGGTTGGAAAGGTAGTAGCAATGAAGGAAGACAATTGTGTGTATACCAGGAAGGGAAGTTGTACTGTACAGTGAGTGAACATGACAAGTTTTGCCAGTGTAATTGCTCCAGAAGGAAGAGATCTCCCTTTTTCTTCCACAACAATAAGGGCCCAAAGGTGGCAAGTACAGTGAACTTCTGTTTTTCAAGGGAAGAGAGGAAAAAATTTGTAAGCTACCATTTCCTTCTCCATCTTGATCACTGGAGTAGAACTAAGTTATTGCTGTGGCTCCCTGAATTTCTGGAGCAGAAGACAGGGCTGAAAGCGAGAGATCCGGTTACAAAGATATTCCTTATGGATGGGAACAGATGAAGGCCACCAAATGCTCTACAGGTATTAGATAGCTTCTGTCTGTCATTCCAGTAGGAAAAAGTATTCCTCCAGCTGGGCTTGTCTAAGCTATTTAATTTATAGTCAGTTATGGTTATGTGTTACGTAAAGAAAGGCACAAGTGTTTGAGTAGGCACTGCTTCCACAATTGTTATACTGAACCTGGACTTTGGTCTTCTCTAACAGGTATCATTCCTCACCTTTCACATCCAGAAAATCAAGAGAGTAACCTCAGGCTTTTAGTTAACTGAATCCATCTCAACGGTTTATTTTCATTCATTTATTCATTGCTGATCTTTTATTTCTTTTAGAAGTTGATTTTAATGAAACTTGCCCTCAGCTTAAAAACATGATCAACCTATTGACTTTAAAAAGTGATTGTTAGTCAAATAACACTTATACTTCTGTGTCTTCTTCAGGAGATAGAAAGAATATGTCTTGGAATACCTTTTCATTCTCTATTGTTCAATAAACAACTGTACCAGCCATCATGCAAAAAAAAAGTATTTTTACAATGTTAAATCCAAACCCTTCAGCACCACTGTCAATCCTCATATGGAGAGATGGGGGGGGGGGGGCGCCGCGGGGCAGGCACTGAAAAAAAAAAATCCTACAAACAGCTACCTTTGCTATGAGTTACTTTCCTATCTAAGTCATAGGACCTTTCACATGGAGCATCTCTCAGTGAGGCACTCCCAGAAATAAACTTTGACAAGTCCAATAAGGTTAATTTTAGATTGTGAACATCCTTTGAAACTTGCCAGTTTTCATTACAGAAAAATAACTCTTTGAAGTGCTTGCAGTATTCCACGGATATTCTTGGAAAAAAAAGTCAGATGACCTCCAAATGCAGAACATTTCTTAAAACAAAAATGGTGGGGATAACCCTCCTCCCTGTCCTGTTTTTCGTGTAGGTTGTCTTAACCCTCATTGACTCCAAATCAGCATTGCAAATCCCAACATTCATTTGCACAGAAGATCATAGGAAACTATTAATTCTTCAAAGCTGTTGGGAAAGCCTAAATATGTGGCCATTTGTTTTGCTGAAGACTGTAGTTTGAACACTGTTTTCATTATGGGGCAGTGGGGAAATGCAGGTAAATTGCTTAGTGACCAGCAGGAGGGACAAGACATTTCTGCAAGACTATTGCAATTTACAGTGAGTTTTCTGTGTTCATGTGCATTTCTTTTGCTCCATGGCATGGGTCCCCTTTAAATCAGAATATAAAGCAAATTGCACTAGGTCTGGTCTATAACCGTGGCTAAAAATAGAGTATCCAGGGGAGGTTCTTCCGCCACGGTACTTTTGTTTCCTACTGAGTTGTATTGGAAAGGGAAGAAGACTCAAGTCTGGATTTTGAAGACAACTGGCTGAACCAAACATCTAATTTTGTTCTACAACTGAAATGTGAATTCCACCTTTAGGAGACTGCAGTATAATTTTTTAAGGTACTTAGAGATTGGTTCACTGGCAGATTCAGGAGCTGCTTGACCAAACGCTTGTTTTAAAGGCAACTCACATATTTTACTTCCACAGTTGTCAACCTTTTCACAAAACTGTGGGGCATACTCCTTTTCAAAATCCAGTATTGCACTTCCCCAGGTCTCCATCCTATATATGTTGGGTAAAAAGTTTTTGTAAATAATGCATGCTTCATAAACTGTTTATAAATATCTTCTGATGGCAGGCTTCTTTCCCTTTCCTTCCCATTATGCCTCAGCTGTTACCTAGCTGGTTGCTAGCATAAAGCTGAAGAATTGACTGTTTCATTCTCGCCTTGTTTCCAGTGGAACAAGAATTACAACAGAATCCGCTAGCAACAGGACTAACGTGTCTGAAATATCCCCGATCACTGCTCTATACTGAAGATGTGATTACCTGTGTTTCTTTGCAGGTGCATATGTGCTTCAAGTAAAGGCAACAGATGCTGATGATCCCACTTATGGAAACAGTGCTAGAGTGGTTTACAGCATTCTTCAGGGGCAACCGTATTTCTCCATTGATCCGAAGACAGGTATATAGTTTATCAGCAACAGTGGAAGATTTAAACTTTGGAATTTGATTCATGTGGGCAATATCAATAAATAAATACGGACTGGGCTGATATGGCCAAAGACCAGTAGAGTAACTTTGCACATGATTCAGTTTTGAGTGTTGACTATTTTTTGAATGAATTACAATCTGTTGTAGAAACAAAAGAAACATGCTCTTCCAATCAGTCCTGGAAGCCCATAAAATATGTATACATTGGTTTTTTTTTTTTTAATGCTTTACCATTTCTCTATAACTAAAGCTTTATCTACTACATGCATTCTACTTTTTGTTTTTTCCTAATGATTCAGTTTTGTATCTTGGGACTACACTCTTTTTTCTCAGCATTTTTACTTGCTGAACTGATAGTCAGAAATTCTCTAGCAATGATTGTTTTGTTATATAGAGCTAATTTGAGAGGGTGGAACAGCTAATAATCTCCTGCCCTCCTGTCTTCCTGGGGCATAATCTGGGATTACTGGATGTGTGAGAAGAAAAGGATATTACATTTAAAGAGACTGAAGTATTTGGGAGGTTGGTAGACATATTAAGTAGGTATCTCATCCTATATTTCTAAATGTCACTCTTGTTTCTATATTTAGCAATTCAGTTAAGGAGCCAATAACCTACATGGTGAATGCCATGCATTGTGTCATCCTGAATGTGTTACAGGGATAGTTGTCCATATGCCCCTTTCAGCAGATAGTTTCTCCTTCCAGTGAAGGAGTGCTGTACTTGAATGTCAGACTGTGTGTTAAAGAGCCTTTATCCCTGATCAAACAATAGTTTGGCAGTGAGAGCCTCATAAGATTGCTAGTGCACTACCTCTGATGGGCACATTCCTTTGTCACATGCTCCATTTAGCATGAGACCTTATGGCAATTTGCAGTGAGCAACTTTACTTTTCAAACTGAAATGGGACTTCTTCAAGTGTCTGGGGGAAAAACAAAGTATTTACCTTTATATTTATTTTTTTATTTCAGTCTTGTAAAGAATGAGGAGGAATTCAATGGCAAGAAAAACCTTTCCTGAAGTCACAAATGGAGTTCTAGTACAAGTTTCCCAAGAAAAAAATTAATAGTTATTAGCACTTGAAGAAGAACTTTTTTCCCCACGGCACTTTGAATTGCTGTATCATATGCTCTCATCTATTACTCAGTAGTGAGTAGTGAGTGGACCATCGCTGATAGCCTGCACCCTACTAGCCCTGGAACATCATACAAACCCACTGTTTCCATATCTGTCTGTTAATATCTTTAATGAGTTACTCAGGTGGACCTTGGTTGTGAAAGAATGGACACAGCTGTAAAGGAAAATTCATGAAACAGCTAGCCCAGCATAGCTTAAAATCCTGTACCAGAAAAAAGCATATAGATTCATGCTTCTACGAGCAACAATAATGTGCTGTAACCTTACATTAAGAAAGGTCACAATATGAGAGTTTCCAGTGGGTCTAACAATGACTGTACAGATAAACAGTATGTGAATAATAATGTACAAGATGTTGCTTAATGATTTCTCTAAAATCCAGAAGTCTTGGGCAGCACTACAGATCTTCTGGCATTTCTAATTCTTTATTTTATTACTGAGGAGATGATACAGTAGTTTTTCACTGCAGAGTTTTACCACAGACATCTGCCTTGAGTGTTTTTGACAGGAAAGGGTAAGAAAGCCATTTGGGTACAAAATGACAGACAAACTCAGAACTGCTGGTAGATGGATAAGCATTTTTTGGATTGCTGTGATTGGCTTTTTTTGCCATCTCTTGCATTCTAGTGACAATTTTGAGACATTCCCTTGTAGTTATTTAAAGCACTTAAGAACATCCATACTAGGTCAGACCAAAGGTCCATGCTGCCCTGCATCATGTTTCTAAAAGTGATGGCCTACTCAGCTCTAGTGAAGGATAAAAAAAGAAGTGGTTAGTGATGCACCCCCTGAATGCTCTTCTAGTCTTCAACAACTTGTTCTTAGAAGTTCCTCAGTGATTAGCAGTGTCCATGTAACTAGAACGCTGAAAGGATTTTTCCTCCATAACTTGTCCACTTCCCAGTAGAGTTGACTTGTCCAGGAGCACAGTATCTGCACACCCTAGAAATTCCACAGCAAAAGTGACTAGAAATTCCACAGCAAAAGTTTTTTTAGGTGAAGAACCTGTTCCTCTTTCTTCTTTGAAACACGACACCTCTTGACTTATTTCATACCTCACACTTGCGTTGTACAACACAGTGAACAGTTAATTCCTATTTATTAGTTGCTCATGACCTTATAGACCCATATTCTCCCCAGTTGCCTCTTTTCTAGATTGAAGACTTCTTTAAATAGAAGCCATTTGATAACACTGATCATCCTTCTCCTTCTCAGGATGAGAAAGTACACACAGTATTCAAGAAGGATTCTCATATGGTTGTATAAAATGGTTTAATCATAGCACTATTGTTCTTTATTCCTTTCCAAACAGTTCCAAACATTCTGTTTACTCTTTAGCTTCTACCACACAAAAGCTGATATGTTTGTGGAAATTTCTATTACTACCTCAAGATCTCATCGCAAAGCGGTAATGGTGAAACCATTGACCATAACTTTATATGTGAAATACGGTTTGTGTTTGGCATGCAATGACTTCACACATACTCCTTTCTCAAATCATTCCAGATAGGTGTTAAACATTTACTCTGATATTTATTTAGTACACTTAAATAGGTTTTAACCTTTATAGGTCTGAATGTCACAGCTGCGCCTTTACTCCTCTTCTTTACTGACCTCCTAATTTTTTGCAGTGCTTTGCTGGAGGTGAGCAAACTACGTGGAAGCGGTAGAGTTAGCTTTAATTGTTCTTGCAGGAAGGTTAAATGCATTACAGTCCCTGCTGGAGAGCAGATGTGGACTGGCACATTTTAAGGCCTCGAATCTTACACGTGGGGGTTACTTTTTGATGCTATGAAATTGCTCTTCTGATTTTAATGTGAGTTTTCTTTAACATAGAGCAATTCTCTTAAGACAGATAACCTCCCTTATCTTTCCTCTGTACATTCTGTTCTGTTACTAAAATGTCCTTTTGACAAACTTCTTTCCACCCAATTTTCTGATGTGTTTGTAAGGTCAATATTCTTATTTATGGCTAGATGTCTCCAATTTTTTCTTACACTCAGTATTCTAGTCCATATTCTGACCTCAGTTATATTCTTGAAATCCAAATTGGTGTCAGCAGGAGTATTGATGTTAATATTTATTCAGGAAGTTTTTCACGGAACCTGGATTTTCTGTTCCACATAAGTGGATCATCTCCTGTTGAATTATGGCTCAATAACTTTGCAGAGTATATCTTCTGGCCCAGGTCCCATACATACTATTTTCAATTTTCAGCAGCCTCATCGAGACCATACTTTTCTGCACATTTGATATTGATGACATTTGCAAAGAAAAAAAAAATTAAAGTTATTCAGTTCTGGAGCTGAACAATCTTTATTGTAAAATCTTAAGGTAGAAGGATTTAAAAACACTCAGAACACCATTACCTGCACGTGAGGCCTCTACGTTACAATAAGCCTTTGATTTAAAGTTTGGATATTCTTTGTGAAGCTGAAGCTGGAATACCAAAATTTGTAGTCCTTTGTTTCCCATGGATTTTTATCTCCATTTTATTTTTCTATTTTGCTGGTTAGATAACTTTAAATCACCTTTGTCCTGTCCACATGAACTGATGATTTTGGTAGAAATTGTATTTTTCAGGGTTTTTTCTATGGTTTAGAAATAGAGTAGGTAGAAAAGGGAAAATTGCCTATGAACTGCTAGATATGAAAATTATTCTTAGTGATTTTTTTTGCTCGAGACAAAGGTTTTTTACAGAAAAATATACAGAATGCTCTTATACTTCCAGATAGGAATGAACAGTGGGTGATTTGGAACTTTACTACTAGAGTGACAGCCAATTCTGAGAAAGCCACTCAGTTTTATAAAACAGGTATAACAATCAGATGAACTGCATCTTCTGCTCACAATCTACTATCTGCCCATTTTTGTTTTTTTCTACTTACTATTATTTTTGCTAGTATAACAAGTGAAGTTTTTAATTCTCATAGCTTTTTTCTCCTTAGAATGAGCATACCAAGGATGTTGTAAAATACTGTGGAACATATAGTTTCCACAATGCAAAAATATGGATTAAGAGATTCAAGAGGAAACCTAGTAATGGTCATCCTATTTACAAAAAGATTTTTCCATGAGTATCACATGAATATGAATTTTTACAGTTTTACAATTCAAGATTTCTGTCTGGAACAAACAAAACATTGAACAGCTTAAAAGGATAGTGTTGCAGTATCTAAATGTTCTTAAGTATTTGCTAGTCATATTCCAGATCTATGCAGTACAGTATACACATGCTGAGGTAGAAAATAGTAGTTATTATTAATGTTGTCGTTATCATCATCAGTGTTACAAGTGGAGAGAAAGGAAATTGTTATACAATTCAATTCAACGGGAATTTTTAATAGGTTCCAGAAATAGCAGATTTAGGTCAAAGTTATTTCTAGACTCTGAACTATAAGGTGATGGTTCTTATTCTTGTTAATACAACAGCAGTTAGTTGCTATAAAGAAAAGAAAGACCCTTAAAGTTTGTTTCTTATCATTCCAGACTCATTAAAATACCAGGGGAAAAAGAGTGCTTTTAAACCCAAATGGTTTAATACTAGAAAATAGTATTTTCTAGAACAATAATAACTTAGAGGAGAAGCATGCTTCCAATTGGTATATTTTTCAATTGTGCATGTTATCACTCATGTTAAAACTCTTGCTGAATATATAGCATTTTGCAATGTAATATGCACTTGTAAAATTTTGACAAAGAAATGTGTTTTCTCCTATACATTTGGTTTCAAGAGAAAGGCTTGAGTGCCCAAAACCTTACAGCTTTTTACAAGCTCATCAGCTAATCCTATGATCAGTAGTACCTCTCTCTCTCTACAAGGCTTCCTTTTATCATATACATTCTTAACATATCAGAAGGGAGATTATGGTATACCTATTTAGATGTCAACTATCCAAAATCACTGAAGATTAAGAGTTATTTGGGTAAGGTCTTACCATGATATTTTAACTACATTTCTTTAAGGAAACTCCTAAAGTTTTCACTGCATCTGTGTGCTATATCAAGAAAACTTTCTCAAGCAAAGGAAAGTCTTCAAAAAAAGACCTCCTTTTGTACAGAAAGAATATTGTCTCGGCCTACATTAGCTTAACTGTGATGGCAAGTGACTGGTTGGAAACAATTGAAGATGCAGTCTCTGAAATGCATTGCCATCTCTTCCTACTTGCCCTACTCTGCACAATGCAGTGTTCTTCGGTCCCAATGTGGCAAACCTATGCTCACGCCATTCACATCCCTAGTGAAAATGCACCATTCTCTTTCAGCCATTCATGTGCTGATTGAAAAGACACAGCAGTCATTTTGAATGGTTGAATAGCTGATGAGCAAACTTTTGAAAAGCCCAAATTATTTGTATGTTTCCGTGTGAACTCCTCTCTTATTGACCCTTTAGGAAGAGTTCCATTCCTGGTCCAAGAAATCCAGTATTAAAATGTAATAGCAGACAATCACAGCCCTTTGTTTACTTGTTCTTTCTCTTTCCCATTTCTTCTTGTAGGTGTAATAAGAACAGCTTTGCCAAATATGGACAGAGAAGTGAAAGAACAATATCAAGTTCTAATCCAAGCCAAGGACATGGGAGGACAGCTGGGAGGACTAGCTGGTACTACCACTGTAAACATTACTCTCACGGATGTCAATGACAACCCACCCAGATTTCCTAAGAGTATGTTGTATTCCAAATGCACTGATTTTAAAATAAGCATGGCTGAAAGTATTAATATGAAAAATCCTGTAGATATGGAATTGAGATCCAGGAAGAAAAACAGTATGTGATGAAAAAAATTAGAATATACTGTTGGGTTTTTTAAATAATACAAAGCTCAGTTTGAAAGTATGAGTTTTCAATGTTTAAGAGGAAATATATCATCATTCCAAGAGGACTAGCTTGAGCCTGAGAGTTCATTTTATTTACACTTTAAAAATTATTTGGGAAATACTATTTTGTCAATGGAAAGAGGATGATCCCCATCAAATGACATAAGGTTATAACCTGAGGCTTCCAGGTACCAGAGGCAGAACTGGCTTACACTAAGCATTGTTGTTATGATAATCAGGAACAGATTTTTTACACATCTTGGCCCAGAAGATTAGATCTGTCCTCGAAAACACTTACAGCCTCAAAACAGTGATCATCCACCGACAATTTATAACATTTCATATCAATTACTTTAAATGAGGCTTTTCAGAAGCATGCTAATTTAAAGAGTTTCATAGTCTGTGTATGATTAGCAAGATTGCCACTTACTGCTTTCCTTAAATTTACCGAAGTTTTGTATATTCTGTTCCTTTGAAATGCAGACACTAATCAAGCATAAACCTTGATAACTATGCCAGAACAATTAGCTGCTAGAAGTTGTTAATAAGTCAAATTCATATTGGAACATTTGTGTGAATTTGCAGTAAGATCATGGCAGCTTTTTACTTTGTATCTCTTTTCTTACACATGAATTTTAATCCCACTTTATGTGTTATAAATGCTCCTTAGGCACCAAACCACACCCAAAATTTCAGTTTTCATTCATATAAAAATTATTCTTCTTCTTTTCCTCAGTATGAAAATATATTGCATTTCTGCAGGCATGTAAGAATGACCATGTTAAGACAAATATCCATCTGGCCCTGCCTTCTGTCTCTTACACTAACAACTAGAGGGTATACATAAGAACAGACCAAACAATATCCCAGAACATTTCCTCAGTTTCTAACGATTTTTAGCCCAGATCGTGTCTTTGTATTTAACAACCCTCAATGGATTTTTCTTGCAGCAATTTGCCCTGTTGCTTTGGAACTTATGTAAAATTTCAGAGTCCACAACATCCTATGTTAGTGAGGTGCACAGATTAATCATATATCACACAGCAAACAGCTTTCCCTCATTTGTTTTGAATCCATCCTTACTTACCTACCTGTATGTTGACCTCTTTAAAGAATTCAGAAAACGTTGCAAAATATGACCTTTATTTAGAAAAGCTGCGTTGAGGTTTTTTTAGTATGGGAAATTCTCCATGAGTCCATTAATCCTGCTCCTACTGTTTTGCCCTGTGCATGTCAGTAATATCCATCCTTAGCTCACCCGAACTCCCTGGAAATCTCTGGGGAAAAAAATCAGTGTTATAATAGCACCTCCAAGCCTTCATGTGCCACAGTGGTTTCAAGCAAAATATTACACATCATAGTAGTTCACTTATTTCATTCTTCAGGCTCTTGGGCATGTAACAGCTAATCCCAATGATTGGTTACTGTTGTGTCTGTTTGTTCCACAACTGCTTCTATAGCTAATTTAACCTTCTCATGAGTCCCCCACAAAGAAGGGTTCCAGGATAGAAAAAGTCCCCAGCTATTCTGCATTGAACACAAAGAAAAAAAAAATGTATTAAGTTTTACATTTGTGATCTTATCTTCTCTGAGCACTTCTATATCTCATTTTTGGGTTGGCTTTACACGGTTCCTCTCAGGTTTTTGCCTCCAGATGTCTTTAAAAGACAATTATTATTAGCTTGTTTGCCAGAGATTTATTCAAACTCGTTTTTTGTCTTCTTTATTGTGGCTTTATAGATAAAGCTGATTTTATGGTTCTTTCTATCATTCTCCCTGAGACACAACTTCATTTTTTTGAAAGATGTGTTCTTGCTTTTATTTTTTATGTTGTTTACCCTTACTGACTTGCTTTTTAATGGGTGCTGTGCATTTGCTGTGGGTCTTCAAAATGGTGTCCCTAGATAGCATCCACACCACCCACAATGATTTAACTGTCTCAGCTATCCCATTCAGATTTTTAATAGCAATATTCCTCAGTTTTATTTATTTCCACTTTTTTTTTTTTTATTTATTTAACTAAGTACAACCATCATGTAATTTTGGCTCTTGTTGCTCCTGCGCACATATTGCATTTAAACTCATTATGGTTGCTGTAAAATTTAGACGAACTAAAGAACTTTTCCTGACTAGCTAGTCTTAATACTGTTTTCTTCTTTAAGTCTTATTTGACTTAGAGATTCCTTTAACAACCATCTTTATTCCTCCACTGATAAGGTCTACTTTGCTTTTCCTGTGTGTTTTGCTCCTTGGTACTGTGCTGCCTGACTGATTTTCTTCTTTCCCACAGATTTTGAACATGCCTATTATGCTGATATTCTTGTTTAGCGTTAGGTGTCAAAGCTACCCATACTAGTTCCCATTTTAACCCTTGCATTTATATTGTGGCTTTCTTTCTCCTCTTTACTGGACCCTAGTTTGATTCTGTGTGATCTACCATTTCTGCATTTCCTTCTGGACTACCATCGCCTTTTGTAGCATTCTTCAGTGAAGAATGCAGAATTCTGGTGGCTGCACCCTTTATCTGAGCTGTGTACTTTTGCATTTTTTTGAATTGTGTACCTTCCAACACCTGCAAATTTTCCTGAACTTTTCAGCTAGAATCACAATGATCATAGGAAAGTTTTTAAACTTTCTGAAGTCTGTTTTTCCTATGGCCAAAATGAATTTTGCATCTTCTGTATGCAAAGAAGATTCTTTAGCAAGTGCCCCTACTTTCCAATAATGTGAATCCCTTTTTCTTACACCTTTTTCTCAGTCAGGCATTCAAAGCTTTGCCTTTCCATCTTTCTCTCCCTGATTGTATATAGTGAGACAATTTCAGACTATGCTACTATGAATGTCCTTAGCTTCAGCTTCGCTTGCCAGCCTAAATTTCACCCCTAAGACCTCTGTCCAGTCTTACCTTATTTTGTCAGAGCTCACATAGACTACAGCCACTGGCACCTCTTTGTGTTTCTTGACATCCTGCCAAAACACTCATGAGATACTCCAAATCTCTTCAACAAGCAAATCATCCCAGAGGGTCTCTTTGAACCAACATTCCCATTGTCCTCATCCTCAATGCTTGTTAAACCTCCCACCACTGAAGTTTGCTCCTTCCTTTCAGCTGGAACCCCTGCTGCTGGAAGGGTATCACAGGTACAAGAGGAAATAATGTAACTGCCTGGAAATTGAAAAACTCAGTGCATCGGCAAGTTCCTTGGGCCCAATGCTCTTTCCTATGTCTGATTTTCAGTTGTATATTTTACTTTCTTTGCTGTTAGGGGTCTTAGCAATTTTCTGTTTTATTGTATGCCTTCATCTACTATGGTGTTGCAAAAAATACACAAGGCTCACATAATGTCAGACAGTTTTCATGACACAGAGAAATCATGGAATATATCATCCTCTTTGAAGAAGATAGCCTTGAGGTCTCATTTAATGCATGCACTGTCGTTGTGATGTCTTTGCCCAATTGTTGCTATCAAGGAGCAAAAAAAATCACAAGAGACCAACCTTGTCCTGTGGTTTGCATTCTAATAGGATTGAAAAGCTTTTCTTTCTATTATATCAAATGTCACAGAAGCTGAATTATAGCAGTGACTCTCCACAAAACGAAAGAGAATAATATTGGAGGTTTGTGTTGATATTGAAAATAATAAACTTTTAGCATGGCTTGCAAGCTAAAATGTCAGTATGGGGACTCCAGCATATTGGAACAAGCTTGATCAAGGCAGACAGTTACCTGAAACATTCTTTTCTTTTGGGATGAGTCACAGGCAACATATTTATATCTTCATAAACTGAGGACTTCTGCGTAATCAAAATAGTAAAAGCAAAAAATGGGGATTTACTTAGCCAGTCCCATTTGGTTAAATGGTATGTGAGATGTTGTCTAATGTGCCTGAAATTCACAGAGACACAAGGCTAATTACAGCTAAACAAAAAAAATTGATAGAAAAAAAGTTGAGTATGAATTTTATTTCTAATATAGTAACTGTATTTTTCAGTTTCACTCTTTGAAAACATTGCAATGATTCAGAGAAACTACCTGCCAGGAAATGGAGTTTGCCATTTACTTGACTGCCATAGATAAAAGGATACTTGTGCAGAATTTTAGTTTATGTGAAAAATAAGCCTTTAAAATCAGGTCCAGGTAGGTGCCAAGTTCAGGTCCGGCGAGACCTAAAGAGTCCTCACTGGTGCTGGGAGTTGAGACCTCCAGTATCACATTACTCATCATTGGTCAACAAAGCCAGGAAGTCCAAGTGCAGACTGAAAAAAGAGACTGAAGGTCCTTTAACACTAAATGCTGCAGGGTAAATGTTTTTGCATCATATAATCAGGACCACAGTTTCCCAAAGGGTTTATACCAATGATGCCATGCTATAGATTACCTTATCAAATATGAAGATATTAATTATCACAGAATGAAGTTTAAATTTATTTTCTGAACTCAGTTAAGCTGAAAAAAAAAAAAAAAAAGATTTCACAGTAGAAGTGGAAGAACATATATTATTAATGCTTGGAAGAAGCTACATTGATAAATAATACATCACAAGCTTGCCAAAAAAATGTATCACAGAATGCCTTCATCTCATCAAGGGTTCTTTAAGGAGACAGGCAGGTTTGGATGGGATATCAGCATCCAGTGATG
>NW_009233297.1:0-7722 GCF_000690835.1 Fulmarus glacialis | reverse complement strand
GCTGAACATGGAATTTTTTTATTTCGAACCTGTGCTTTTGAACATATTCAGTGGGGAACTCCCACCTTGCATATCTCACAGTAATGAGGAGTGTAACAAAGGGGAAACCTCCAAACATTGTATATTTCTGTCAGAGTTGTTTGACCTGCACGTATCTATTGGCCCACATTTCAGAAAACTGAGATACTTCAGAAAACTGATATTTTCTTTATAACTAGAAGAAAAAATGAATCTGAATGATTTTATTAGTAGAAATTTATTTCCAAAAGAGTTTTATATATGTCTTGCCTGACTCTTCATTAGTACACTGACTTTCTGCATTACTGTGCATGTTTCATTGTTAAAGATAGAACTTTTCATAAATATTAAAATAAATGTTTCATACTCAAGTTTGATTCTTGCCAAAACCAGAAAAAAATAAGGCAAAGATGGAAAGGGAAAGTACTTTTCCTATCATAGCAACGACGTTCAAGCAATTGAAAATTTGGTATAACACATTTTCTTTTAACAGAGAAGAGTAGATAAAAGCTGTTTATCTGTAGACATGCATCCTCATGCAGAAGGGAACTGATGGCCTTTCTCTCTCAGCTACTTACGTACATGATGGCTAGTTAAGTAAAAAGACAGTTCAGTACATCCTTCCTAGAAGCTAATGGGCTAACCCTTAACGCATCAAGCGTTAGACCAGTTTGAGCTAGCTTCAAGGACAGCTGTGGCTTGCTTCCAACTCTTAAAATAAGCTTCAAGAAAGGACGGATGGGTTATATTTACTTCCACATTTAAATGACAAAAACTGTATAATTAGTTGGTATAAATTATATTTTATGGAATCAAAACAATTAAGTGAGGTGGTTGATTCATATTTTATAAGGTTGTTGTGCTTCAGTTTTCCTGTCTCTTTCTTTTGTTCACTGATGACAGAGTGACTGTGAAAGCAATTTAGAGAAATAAACCCTTATATGCTGAGCAATAAAAGAACATGCGAATCATTTTAGGCAAGGGAATAGTATGTCTTTTTATTTTAATATGACATAAATATACTTTTAGAGGATAAGGCCCTGAGATAGAAGAAATGCAACTGAATTTTAAAATTTATACCGTTTTTATTCTGATATTAGCAAATAAAAGACCATTCTCAAGTGTTTTATGAAGTCAGCAACAAGTTGGGTTTCTTTTCAAGGTGTGTATTTTTAAGGTGACACTCCTTAATTTACTTTTTTAATTCAAAAGAACTATTTGGCTAAAGCTATGTTTTGTCATATCATTTCCCCAACTCACAGGAGAAGTCAATATTGCAGGGCAATTAATGAAAACTGTTTTTAATAGAGGAAGAATGAACTAAGGTTTGGACCCAATACTTGAATTTTGTCTACTTGTGCACATCTTGGCTTCAAAAAAAGCAGCTCTTGGATGGTCAGAAACCATTATCTCAGGGCTGTTTTGCAACCACATTTAAAATGTTCAAATGGCTGTAGAGCAACGCCTAGACATCACAAGGGCCATTTTTTTGTTGTCATTGGTCTTTCCAGAAGCATCCCAGTGAAATCCAACAAGTTAGTTTATATAAAAGAGCATGGCAAATTTGCAGAAATGCTAACATGCTTGGAAACAGAAATGCAACTATTCATCTGTCTGGTAATGACACCTTAAATAAGGCAAGGTTGAAGGATCATTCCTAGGACCTTGCACATTATTTGCCTGTCCATACTGTAGAATTTTGCAGCTAATTGGATTTGGATTTCAATAGTGCCAGTACAGAATGTATTTCACAGAATGTATTAAATCCTCCACTGGATTCAGCAGAGGAAACAACAATCTTAAACAGAAAAGTCAACAAAACGGGCAATTCAGAAACTGGAAAAAAATATCTTTCATTGATGCAATTTCAGGAATTTCAGTGCAAGTAAAAAAGACCTTTACAAAAGAGAGCTAGCCTTTTTTTTTTTGTCTTAGTTATATAACCTTTGCATGCTACTTGAAAGATCTATTATCTGGATGATCTATTATATAGATCTATTATCTATTTCACAATTATGATATTAGGAATAGAGTTTGCATATTATTACCCTTTAGATATAGCATCTATTTTCAGTGATTATTTATTGGTTCATAGCATATTTGAATAGGTTTACTTTCAAGTACTAAAATCTGTAGAAATATTTTGAAAGAAAAGACAACCAAGTGCTGAACTTGGAGCAATCTATCTATACATACATATCCACACACTCTGTGGATTGAAAACTCTTATCATATTTATTTATTTATATATTCTGGGAAGCTTGGTACATCACAGAAATTGCACACACACTATTTAGCATAGGTTTTACTATATAAAAGCAGGTCAATTTTGTTCACTCAGTAAACTAAGTTTGGCTGATTCCATTCATGTACCTTTGAACCAATCTTGCTCAGATTTTATTGCAAAAATTGGGTTCAGATGCAGAGTGCAAGTAAAAGGTCTTCTGGTCCACACGAGATAGAAAGAAAAATCTTTAACCCACTGCTTTGGATCAGTGGCCTATGAGAGAGAAGTTCCTCAGATAATGTATCTGCTTTTAAAGGTTTCAGAAAAATACACCCAGGTCCCACCCAGTAGGAAATTAGATATTTACAGAAAAGGACTGTGTGATTAAGAAATTATATTAAGAAATTATTCTATTCACTAACATAAAAAAATAAAATAATGAAAGCAGAGATTTTTATTTAAAAAAAAAAAAAAAAAAAAACCAAGGAAGATTTATTCCCTCCCTACTTGGACAATTTGCTAGAAAATTTGTTTGGGATTAAGGTTCAGAGCTTCAATCTGCCTAATTAAGTATTTTAACAAGTCTGCCCAACTTTCTGGGAAGTTGTTCTACCCACTGCAATTTAGATAGGGAAGTATGGCTTTCTCTTGGTACTCCTGTTAAAAGTCATTGTGCCTTGTATACAGCACTTGTATCTTCGTTGGCTCTCAGAATGAAAATGAGTCTATCTTTCATTGATTAAAGAATTTACCTGGCAGACAAGATGCCCTAATTCAGTTCCAACAACTAATTACTTATTTTATACCAAATGGGAGATGCTTACACAAGACAGGTGGAGAGATTCATTGCAGACTAGCCTGCAGGCAGTGATTAGGTGGGAGTCAGAGCTTGCTTTGAATCAGAAAGGGAGGGAAGGTTGGATCCTAGTCTAGTCCGACTTTGTTAATTTTCTAACCACTATGCCATAAGACATAAAGGGGAAAAAAGCACCACCTTCGTTCTGTAAACCAAGCTTAAATCTTTTAATGTCAGAAAATCTTAAGCAAGTCTGATTTCCATTTACCTGTGAGTTTTGGGTAAACTAAAACTGCATTTTTGAGTTGAACATATATTTTAACCGACCATTTCAAGGACCAGCAGCCATGCAGAGGTCATTATGATTTTGGATTGTAATACCAGTGAATCACTTAACTACAGCTTTAACACCAGCAAAACAACAGTCAAATCAGTATGTAAATAAATACTAGCAGACCAGTTTTGCACAGTGCTCTTTCAGGAATCAGAGGAGGACTTAGGGTAACTCCTCTTTAAACGAGGTTCCTTCCAAGTCTTATACCTGTACTATCTGCATCTCTGCCTCCCTCTCCTCTGGCCTTCTCTCTCCTCCTCACCCTGTCTATCCTTACATTCAACATGTACTCTTGTCTCCCTTCTCCTAAAAGAGACACAAATTTATCCTTGATCTCACTTTCATCTTATAACTACAGTGTGGCCATCTCCTCCTTCTCCTCCCCAAGGGTTTTTTTGTCCCCAATAATAACACTGCTAAAATAATTTATCTTTTGTTGGTTCACTTCCAGCTCTGAGTCTCTCCACATTTTGCTATACAGAGATGATGAGTACTCACCATGCCAGATAAGCTCTTTACAGCTCCATCTTGCTTGATTCGGCCACTACACTGTCAGCTCAGTGACCCTTGCCTGCTGTTTCTATTTGACCCACCTGAGTTAGCTACACGTTTGACAGCTCATCATAAAAAAGCCTCTGTACTTTTTTTTTCCTACACCACCACTTAATCAGTGTGATTATAGACATTTTTACATAAACTAAAAGAAGGTACACAAAGGCTCATTTTATTTTGCTTTGAAGACTTAAAGAAGGACATGAGAGTGTTGGGGAAAGTTCCTGGAAAATTATATAATCCATACTGTTAGCCTTAGCACAGTCACTGGGCACAGGTTTGACCAACACCAAGTAAAGCTTTCTCAGACAAATTCAAGGCATTTGGGAAAATTAGTACAGATCAGGAACTATTCTCTGCAGTCACCTTCCATGAAGCTGACCTATTTTGGTCTGGGTAAAAGAATTTAATAATGTGGAAATAGGCCATTCTATACTGGCTAGCTTCCGGGCCGCAGAGTACAGCTGGTACATGAAATTTCTTTGTACAGTTGTAGCTTTTTTGAACCTATGCTTTACAATCCAGACCATGCAGCCCACCTTCGGTCACAGCACCTGGCAATTAAGTAGGCTTCTGTTACTATTGGTGTGTGTGTAACTAAAGGAGTTAACATAAAATTCAACATCTATACAGATTTCTATTTACACTTATACCAGCTTTCTCTTACTTTTGTCTTATTCTTTTCCACATCAGAATTCTTCAGGCACTTTCAGTAAGAGCTGATTTGCCCCCCAAAAGTGGATGTAGTCTTAGTAAAAGCTCCCTAGAAACTTCTCTTCTTTCGGTAGCTGTCACTGTTGCATGATCTTGATCATAAAGCATCTTGAAGAGTGAAACATTTGATTCAGACACAAAACCCAACTAAAGCACAATATTTTTAAAAAACCTAAGAAATAAACTGGAGGGAGAAATATTCAGTTACTATAGATTCTCAAAACACTAAATGTTTAGTAAATTTTATGTCTGCTACACTTACATAGTTTTTTAACTTTCTCAAGAATGCATAACTAGCAAAGGCTATTCTTAGAGGACTGTTTGGAGTACTGATTGAATGAAACAAAAACCTCTTTAAAGCTCTAAACTGAGAGAGACTGAACCCTCAGCTGCAAAGCAGAGCATGAAAACAAATATAGCTATTTCTTGGTACTATCCCATAACCAATAAAAAATATAGGTAATTTGTCACTAAGTAAAATGTAATGTTCTGATTGCACAGTAAGCAATAGTCCAAGAAATACAAATGAGCACAACAGTGGGTAGAAGTTAAATATTATCTATTGGTCATAAAATTCTGTTGTTAGTCTGTACTTATCCAGTTCATTTTCCCTTTGTCATCGGGTTTAAGTGGTAATTGATCATTAACAGCAAGATTTATAGGTCAATTATTTTTAAACACATCATTATCATCATAGAAGATTATTATCATTAATAATCGTATTTTACATGTGCTACCTTCTGTATAGAAGGTGTAAACAAATATGGTTCATAGAAACTCAACAACCTTTGGCAGGAATCATGACATTCATTCCACCCCAATGTGTTTTCTGTGGGGAGTGGTGAAGAAATTATTCATTCAAAACACAGAGAGTATTTAGATTGGATGCATGAAATCATCCACCGTAACCTTCGAGTGGCTTAAAAGCACCATGCATCTCCACCTACTCTCTGATACTGAAGAGTAGCTAAGGCTACAGATTTAACAGCATGGGGTTGCCTTGCAATGCCTTGAGAATTGGTTGCAAAGTGTCTCACAGACTACAGTGTCACTTGCTGTGTCACTACAATTCCTGGCAGCATCTGCTTTTTTCCCCGAGGCCTTCCACCCAAGTAGGAAATCAACACAGCCTTTCTGCTTCTGACCGTGGTGGGCTTGTTTTCTGAAAATTTAGAGGCTACAGTGCAACATGAAGTGAAACAGACCATATGTAATTACCTAATTATAATCACAATAGTTTAGGCTTGTGATTTTCAGAAATACCTAACAACGACAGTCATAGTCAGATTTTTCAGGAGTGCTCCACTCCTTGCAAAAGCATTAAATGGGATGCCCAAAAAGTGCTTCCAACAAGCCAAAGGTTCCTACTGACAGCAATAGGAGCTGCAGATACCGAGTGGTTTTGAAACTGTCTTCTCCGAGTCCAAAATATGTGTTTAGTTGAATTTTTATATAAAGAAAGCTATAAAAATAAAAAGAAAATAACAGAAATATTCTAGAGGAACTCTTTCAAGTTTTCTCTCGAATTCATGACAATTATTTTTTTCTCAGTGGCTTCCACAGCAAATTTTTTGATCTTATAAATGTTCTCAAGAGAAGGCTTTATAATTAAGGACTCACTACCCACAGATTTCGTTGTAAAAGAAGCAGTATTTATACAGAGAACTCACCTTTAAACATTTAAATTGGAAGACATAAACATCACTTTTGATAAGTTGATCATTCTTGCTGTAAAGTATAAGAGGCTACAAATGTGAGGCCAGTTGCCATCTTAATGTATCATTATTCTTTGGTCTATATCACACACTAAATCACAAGTATTTTAAGAAAACTGCATACAGTAAACCAGAACTTAAAACAAAGAACCGTAAACTATTATGCACTCGTACTTGATGATTTCACATTTTTATCTTTAAAAATAATAATTTTCTGCTTCAGACTGTGCCAACATAGTGAAGAAAAGTAATACCTATTTTAGGGAAAACCGTTTACATAAAGTGTAGCCAATGAGCATGTGAAAATCAAAGCTTCACAGGGAGTCTTCTGAGTAATACAGACGTTGAGCATGTTTTGTTTAGGTGATTTTAGGCATGCAACTTAGGTGTGACTCGGAGGACTAAAGATAGGAACCTAATTTCCTTAGTCGATGGAGAGAAAAATTATTCTTCCAATACAGATGATTTAGAGCACTTGGCTTACATCCTAAAGTAAATGGTTTGACTACATTCTTGAGAGTGAATGAATTGTAGTAAAATTGTGTTATTATATTTTGTGCAAGAGTAATAAAGAAAATATGAAAAAGCTCCTGCAAGATACTTAAGAAGCAGAGATGTTAAGCAGAGCATTACAAACTCTGTGTCCCATCCTCGGTAATATACTTTTTATCATGTTAACGTTTCACTTATATCATGCAATTTAAATTTTATAGAAGGAATAAGTGTATTGATTTATTTCATGGTGGCAGTGTGATCACCAGAATATTAACGATTGACCTACCTGATAAATGGCAATTACATGCTGCCTGAGATTCTGAAAAAGGAAAGATATTTTCTCCTGAAAACTATCCTTTTTCTATCCGTAAGGCATGCTACACCTTGGTAATTCTTTATAACCACTATATAACTTACATAAAAACGTTTGATTCAAGCTTTTAGACATTTATTTTTCTTGCTGTATTTTGGACTTTTTTTACTGACTTTTTTGTTTGGTAATAATTTCTTAATAAGTAGACTGGATATTAGCAGAACAGTTTTTTATTGGTCACAATACATAATGAAGCTACATCTACATCTACAATGTTGTCTAACTCATGAATGCATTGACAAAGTCAGATTTTGCACAGATGACGATTTAGCCACCATTTTTCTGCATAGCAAGACCAATTCTCCAAATAGGAGAAACCTTTAATTATAACCATGAGGAATTTCTAGAAATGAGTATTTTCTTCCCCTCCTAGTAAAACTGTGCCACCATACAAAAGTAAATTTAAGATTCTTCAAAGAAGATTAAGTATTGTTATTGCCTAGGTATTAGGACACACACCACCGAGGCAAAGGGCTCCGGAGTGGACGATCGCGCCGG
>NW_009233296.1:0-13809 GCF_000690835.1 Fulmarus glacialis | reverse complement strand
TTGTTCCCCGTCCCTTCCGCCCGCGGTGTTGCCCTCGCAGGCGGCTCTTCCCCCTCCAAGCGCCCGCAGCCCGGGCGGGGCCGAGGGGGCCGCCGTGTGCCGGTGGGCGCTCAGTGGCCGGCTGCCATGAAAGTCCCTTTGGGAACGTGCTCCAGCAAGAATAGGAGCTATTGTTCTCCCGGAGGGCTTCAACCTCCCCTCTGCTGTATCAAGAGCTTCAATCTCTTCTCCCAGGAGCGAGGAGTTTCTGCTGCTCAGAAGAGATGGCTCAAATCTTTCTAGTTTTTAATTGTAGCAGGTGAATGGGGAGCCCAGGATGGTTGGATGTCTCACAAGCCTTGGGCAGGGGGAATGGCAGCTCCTGGATTAGTGCAAAGTACGCTGGGCTGCATGCCCTTCATGCTAGGGTCAGGCAAGGTCCTCTCCCCGGAGCTTCGGGCTTGCCCCATCCCTTGCTTGGTATGGCCTGCAGGGGCAGCTTGGCATGGCCTGCAGGGGCAGCTCCGTTGGCATCCCTCCCGGCCACAAGCAGTTCTGAGGGTGAAAAGAAGGTTTTAGCCTTGAAACAATCAACGATGGGATTTCTAGGGTCATTTTTAGGTGGGTTTGGTAGTCACTTGCTGATACAGCCAGTGGCCCCTTGGTGTTACAGGTGGAGAAATCAAAGAGCTGCACAAGATGAGAGCCTGGAGGATGTGGTGGGCTTGCCTTGCCCTCGCATTAACTGGGCAGTGAAAAGTACCAGTATGTTCCTCCAGGCAGGGGTGAGACAGCGGAGGTGAAGTTTATGTAGGTCACTGGATAGGGAATTATGTGATTAGAAACCAGGAGGTGCTGTGGAATAGGAGTGGAAAAAGAGGTGCTGTGGCATAAGGTGTAGAATAAGAGCACTTGGCTAAAAAGGAGTCTTTGAAACCTGCTGTTGGAGGGCAGGCACGACACACCCTGTGCCAAGGAGGCACGTAGGTGAGTCTAATGCATCCCCTATAGCCAAGGTGGTGTTGACCCTTGGGTTGGGGAGGAAGGGAGTGTGTTGTACCTATTGCTACAGTTTCTGCTGCTTCAGAGCTGTCCTCCAGCATCACTAAGGCACAGGGTGGATATGTGATCCTTCATCTGGTAGGAGCTGTAGGACTGAATCTTGGAAGCTGTGCTTCCCCAGACACTCACTGCTCGTGTGCCACTGCTGTGCCCCAGGGCTGGGGGCTCTTCCTCCCACGCAGGGGACAGGCTCTTGTCTCTCCCCTAAGTAGCCATCACTTCTGGCAGGCTTTTTCTCTGGGTGAGGTTTGGATAACAAAAATGAAACAAGCTACATAACTTCCCGCTGATAGAGGTGGGAGCTGCTTGTTCGTGTCCTTGCTGCCCTGTGTGTTGGCTCAGTTCTAAGAGAAGGGATTTGAGCAGCTAGAAATCAAGCTGCAGATAGCACGGGTAGCGGCTGCCCACGGATCCTGAGCAGCCGTTGCGCTGTAGCGGCTCTGGACAGCAAACCCCATGCTGCTGTGCTTTGCTCGCTCTGCCAGCTCTGCGCGGCAGTGGTAGGGGAATTCGCTGTGAGCGGGCGTGCAGCAAAGCGGCTCACACCTCCCGCTGACACAGAGCTGATACGTAAACCTGTGCTGATACTGTGGCTGGAGCCAGAGAGGGGGTTTCCCAAGCCCTGAAGAGCTCCAGGGCTGCAAACCAGAAAAGTGCTCCTAATAAAACCTATCAGGCCAAATTCTTATCAGGCTTAATCTCATTGTCTCATCCTAACACCTAGCTCCCTCCCAGCCGTGTTTTCCTGGCTGGTTTCTACCCCAGAGCTCTCGCTGGGATAAGGGTCTTTGGCAGGCAACAGCCTGAGTGCACACGTGCTGCTGAAGGACAGCTGAGTCCTAGTATTGAATTCTCTCTTCCAGGCTGAAACGCTCCTCTGGGATCCTCTCTTGGCCGTTCCCCTCTTCCTGGGGAACGGCAATCACATTGTTCAGCCTCGTGCATCAAGGTGGCAAGTCTAATCCAGCACAGATTAGTTTCAACCTAGTTTTACCCTCTAATGCGCTGGGCTGTGGGGAAGGAATTCAACTTGCTGGAGAGCAGGTGCCTGCTTCTCCCATCCAGGGCAGGCACGAGCATCCCTCAGCCCCTTCCCAGCCGCAGCAGGGCGGCTGGCGTCGGGCACTTAAACAGCCCAGTGGGAGCTTGGCCTGTCAGTTGGAGCCACCTTTTTGGGGAGCGAGGATGGATCTGGCTTTGCTTGCAGGTAGCTGGAACTGAATTTATTGGCTTAGAAAAGTCTCTCTGCGCAAGAAAGGCTGTTGAGGGCAGGAGCGGGGGAGAGGCTGGGGCTTATTTTTAAGCAGTTCTTATTAATAGAACATGCCCCTTAAAATGGGAGCTTTAGCAAAGGGCTCTGGGAGGAACTTCAGCCACTTGGGCTGAGTCTGAGTCACTGGCCCTGGGGATTGAATTCCTCTGTGCTATTGTGAGTGTTTGCCTTATCACAGTCACAGCCCGGCTCGCATACAATGTGGAGGGTGGAATGCCTTTGAAATATGCTCTCCTGTTGCTTCCTCCGGTCTGGAGCAGAGCTGTGACACTGGTGGGCTTTCCAGTTCCCCTCCAGTTGAAATGTAAGGGGCCTGGGTCGTAGGTGTGTGCACAGTGTCACCCATCCTGCTCTTGTACCATGCTGCCAGGGGCTGTTGGACCCCTGGGCACACGTCCCTCAGCCATCCTGTATGGATGTAGCGTTCCCTTCAGTCCTTGCCATTTTTGTGCTGCTTCTTGCTCCTGGAGAACTACTGTGCTCTGCTCTCACATCCCCTGTCCTGCTGGTAGGTGCAAGCTGTCTGCTGTTCCTGCAGGGCAGGAATGAAGCTGTGACCTGGTGGCCAGGAGATGCTCTGGCCCTGTTTTGGTTCTCGGTGGTGTTTGGCAAATTCCTTCTACAGAGGCTTTTCAGTGGCGATGGCAGTAGGTAACACTACTCTGCTTTCTGGTACCTTCTGCTGCTGGCTGAGCCGAGGTCTCAAAGCTGAATTGGGCCCTTTGTCTTGGGCTGGCAAACGATACCCCTGGGTAGAAATAACTGAGATAAACGCAATTGAGTTGGCAAAGGAGAGCGAAACAAGGAACTGGGAACATTGCTTTTCACCGCAGCTCTCAATTTGAGTTGGTGTCCATGGTGATAAGGGAAGTCTGTGTCACGCTGGTTTAGTGGGCATGGTCTCTGGTGTCCCATCTGGAGTTTGTGAGATGGGAGGAGGGGATGACAGTCACTTCTGTCCTAGTGGGCTTCCTACAAAACCTTAGTTCAGCTGCACAGCAAAGACTCGCCAAAGTGGTGGTTAACTGGCAGTGAAGGTTTGAGGCATTTGGACTCCCTGGGCAGGTCCAGGCTCCTCTGTCCCAGCGAGGAAGGAGGGAGCGACTCCAGGCGTGTGGGCCGGAGGGGCCCGGAGCACGTGCTGCAGGGTTAGGGTGGCAGGCAGCGATCAAGCGTGAAAGGCTCGGGGCTGGCTGTGGCAGCAGGGACCAGGCATCGGCTTGGGGCTGCAGTGCTTCTGGAGCTGGCCCAGCAGCCAGACTGGCACAGCTCATCGCACCTGGGGACAGCTGGTTTTAATCTTCCTTCTGGAAGAAAGGAGAACATGCTCTGGAGGGCATTTGGGTTATTGCTGGCTGTGTGGACCTCGTGCAGCCCTGATGCCTTAGTGCCTGCAGATGGGGCTTCTTTGGGGGTGGTGGGTGTCTCAAAAATCAGAAATGATGCTGCCCCAGTACTACCAGTGCCCGAGATCCTAGTCTCTTGGGGACCCACTCCTGCCTTCCTTGTGAGCATGGCTAACAGTGGTGAGGAACACGTGCCCAGAGTAGGGAACAGCCTCAGCCCTCTATCCACTCTAACCCCTGGAGGGGTTTTATCCTGGACAGGCCATGCATAAGCGGTGCAGATGTTAATGATTTCTGCACTGAAGAATGTGGTGTTGTTGCTGAACACAGATTGAGTCATTAAGCTGTGCTGGGCTCGCTGGAGCTAGGCGGTGTGGGAGGGTAGAGGCCGGAGCAAGACCCTGCTGCTCACAGCTGCGGGGGGGTGTTGCTGGCAGGGCATAGCAGTAGAGCTGGCTGTGCAAGTCGTGGTCTGTTCTTTTGGATACCTGAAGGTTTTTGAGGTGGAGCTAGGGACAAGTGACCAGAACTGACCCAGGATTTCCTCTCCAGCCTGAGCAGGGTAGGGCAAAAAAATGGATAGGCAGTTTGAGAGAATGAGAGCCTGTTCCGTACCCCAAAATATCTGTCCTCTGTTGGGTGCGTGATGTTCTGCAAATTTTCACTGTTCTTTTTGCTAGCCCTCAGAGTTACCCGAGAGTTTGAAATCTGAGATCAGAATGCTTTTTGCAAGGAATAGGAGCCCTTGCTGGGAATAGGTGCGCGATCCATGTGCTGTGCACGCTTAAGCAGAGATGAGGGGGGCTGAAACCTTGGGTGAGCAAGAAGAGGGGGCTTCATGCAGCTATTCCAAAGGCACATGGGGTCCAGTCATCCCTCAAGCTGTTGGGAAATCTGAGACACCAGAAGCATTCCCTTTGCAGTGGAATGTTAATGACAAGGTGTGGAGGGATTTAACCATTTTCAAGCCTTCTGGCACTGTTGCTCAGATGTGGCTCTCCGGGAATTGCGTAGGTCTTCGGGGTAATGCTGAATTCATACGTGCCCTCTAGGGTGTTTTCCTTTATATCTTTAACCTTGGGAATATTCTTTTTTCTCTGTTTTAGGAATTTCTCTGTGACCCAAAGTTCAGTGATGAAGAAGATCTGGAAGAGAAGTTGGCAGTGTTCAAAGGTGAGAACTGGAGGGTTTCTGTGTCCTGTTTCAGCCTATTTGCTCTGAATAGATTATTTTCCTCAGCACTTGGATCTTACCAGCCTGAGATTCTCTGCACATACAAGTGACTGAGCTGGGATGAATGCCTCCCCCTTGCTTGTGGGACTCAGTGAAACTCCCCAGAGAGGTGGTTTTCCCATGTGAGCCTTTGTGCTTCCCCCACTTGCAGGGCAGGGACATGTCACCCTGCCTGGCGGCTGCTATTACTGCAAAACCTGCTGCGTGGGCAAAACCCCGGGGAGCAGCAAAGGAGGAAGGTTTCTGTCTAGATACCTAGACAAGCTAGCTGGTATAATGGATGATGCAGTCGCTGAACTCTTTTTTTTTTTTCAGTGAGTAGAAGCACCTCTTCCCACAAAGCAGAGGTCTCAGCTGCTTCCTGACGGAGTTTCTCTCCCCAAAAGTTTTTTCCTGAGCTGCTCAGTACCAGAAGCAACAGCATTTGTCTCTAGTCCTGGCCAAAGCCTGTCTAACTCCAGAGGGTTAGCAGATCCTCTGGGGGCTTAGGTTTGGGCCATTTGCTGGGATGGGGGATAGAGAAGAAGCCTGGGGCCCTCTGGAGCTTGTCCCCAAAGTGGTTACAGGGACAAGATTTGGCAGGGCATCCACTTTCTTTCCAAGCAGTGGCTGAAGGCAGTTGAGAAAACATGCCTTTTGTGTGACAGTGCCCTCAAGGTTTGTCCTCAGCCTGGCTCTAACCATGTAAAGCTTGACCTTGCCTCCACTTCAGGCATTGTCTGCTATTTCCCTTTGAATTTTGGCTTTGCAATCCAGTATGGAAGAATCTGGCTAGGTTTTTGTGATCCTTTACCCTGCTGGGGACAGAGGAGCCTCCTATGCTCGCTGTTCTTTTTCTGTTGCCTTTTGTATGGCCTTGGCTTTTGGCTGCAGCCCCGCATTATTTTTCCCATCACAATTGGGGCTCTTCAAACATTGCAACTGTAGGTCACAGGCGCAGAATTCCCTGTAACGAGAGCCCTTGGCATGTCCTCCTGCTGCCTCGTGAGTTTGCCTCCGTGGCCTGTCCCACTCTCCCAACGCCTCCTCCGGCTCCTCCAACAATCGGCTCATTGTGTGATGATGGGGAGAGTGTTTCTTCTCTGCCGTCCTTCCCGCTGCCCTCCCCAGTCGAGCCTGGGGAGCCCCCAGTGCTTGTGTAAATGCGTTTGTGAGGGGAGGGGCCATGCATGGTTTTGACCCACCAAATCCCTGCAGCTGGGATGGGAGGGAAAGATGAATGTGCGAGCCGAGGCTCAGAGCACGGTGATGTAAAGCTGCCTCTGTGCTCTGTGCATTTGGCTAAGTGTCAGCTGAGAAGAAAAGAAAACATGTGCTGGGCACGGACACGGCAGAGCAGGGTTTGTGTCCCTGAGCACATGCTGGGGTGCCTGACCCCTGCCCAGGGAGGCGGCAGTTCATTTGCACAAGGTCATTACGGTGGAGCAGAGTGTGGGGAGAGCCAGTTCCACATCAAGCATCGCTTTGGCCCCTAAGCAGATGTGTGACAGCCCCAATTTCATCTAGGATTGGTTGCTTAATGCTTGAAGGGAGACATTTATTCCTGCCTGAAGCATGAACAGCTTCAGCTGGTACCTGGTACTCCTGTAGGTCTGTCCTGGTCAGCTTGTGGCAGTAGTAATCCACCAGCTGAGACCCGGGTGAAGATGTGCCAAGCCATTCCTCTGCCTCCTGCCTGTAGCTGCCCATCAGCCCAGTTAATCCAGCACTGTCCTTCAGAAGCACAGGTCCTGGGAAGGCTCCGGTGTGTGGAATATCCACTCTTCCCTTTGGCTCCTTAAATTAGCCTGCCTTCTCTGTTCACGCTCATCTGCTTGCTCGTGTCCCTGGAGCAGAGGCAAAAGGTCTTTTCCCTTGGGGGAAAGGAGCAGCCTGGGAGCTCTCACTTCATTTGAGTCCTCTGAAGCTGTTCTGGGGAGTGAGTGCTAACTGCAGGGCAAGTGGAGATTTCTCCAGCTCAGCGTGGATGGATGGTGGCAGCAGGCATCTTGCTCTTCTCATTTAGCAGAACTGAGATGATGGGGGCCCCCTGCGGCACTAGGAGCTGTATGGTCTGTAAGACAGACAAATCCTTGCCTGAAGAGCTTAAAGTCTAAATGGGGAACAGCTAGCAAGGGGGGGGGTGGGGTGGGGTAGGAAGCACAGGTGTGCCATTCCAAAGGTCAGACATAGCACAGGACTGAAATCTTGATTTTCTGACTCAAATCAGTGCTCTGTCTGTTACAGCATGCCAGCTTTTGTTCTGCAAAGCTAACCAGACCTTCTTGAGCAGGCTCTGCCTTTCTCTGAGGATGCTGGAGTTGCCCAATTCAGCAATGTTTGACAGCAGGCTGGAAGGGCAAACAGCCTGCTCTGGCATGACTGCTCCTAGGCACGTTCTCAGCTTTGCCCTCTTGGTGTGGTCCTTGAGCATCTCTGCTGGCAGGTGCTGTTCTGGGAGCACAGCACAGCGTTGGGAGAACTGTAGAGTCTGTCCCTTGCTATTGCAGGCAACTACGTCATTTAATCCCCCTCTTAATCTGATCAAGCTTCATTTTGGGAGTGCTCAGGGTTTTGTTTTCCTTGCTACTCCTTCTGGGAGGCTGTTCCAGAGCTTTGTTTTTCTGGCTGGAAACCATTTAACGCTATTCATGGCTAGCTGATACCTTGTTCTCATGCCAGTGTTTTCCTTCAGCTTAAATGAAAAGCAGCCACAATTACAGAGCACTTAACTCTAGAGCCCTGGAACTGAGATAAGGGTGCTAAAGCCAGGTCTTGAGATGGTCTCCCTCTCTGAACTGTTTGCATTCAGCAGTATTTCAATCTTATCCCCAAATCTTTTATTTCATTGCTCTAAGCAGGTGGTGCTCCAAAGCCCTGCACGCTCCCTGCTGTAGTATCCTGCTAACTTGCTTCTGTGTCTCTTCCAGAGAAGTACATGGAGTTTGACCTGAACAACCAAGGCGAGATTGGTGAGTGGCTCTGAGGGATGCTGGTGCTGGGCTGGAAGAGCAACAGCCTGCTGAGGTGGTGTCTGCTGCTATATCTGCTGCTTCCCTCTGCACTTGGGTTGCTGAGGAAGAAAACCTGTGGGCTTTTCCTGTGTCCAGCTTTGCTTAGATCTTGATTGCCAGCCAGGGGCTTCCTTGGCTCTCCAGTCCCTGCCTCTCAGCTTCCTCAGTCTCTCCTCCCCTGCTTCAAGATTTAAGTTCTTCTCAGTCCTGTTCTTCTCCTGAGTCTCTGCTTAGCTCCTCCACTTCTTTCTGCTCTAAATACGTTTTTTCTTCTCCCTGTTTCTCCACCGAGGCCTTCTTCTCAATCCTTGGCATTTCCAGAAGCTGGGAAGCTGCAGGGCTCGGACAATCTTGCATTTTGCCTGGCTTGAGGCAGAAGCTGTATAAAACCATGAGCACTTCTAGTGCAGAGAAGCTCTTTGCTTTGCTGGGAGGGGAGTGGAGGGAAGTAGGGGACTTGGGTGTGAATCTGGCTCAGCTGAGCGGCCCCGGTTTGGGCCCAGAAAGCACCAGTTATGTAAAGATCCAGCCTCCTGCAGGCCTGGAGCTGACACTGAAGTGTAATCACTCGCATGCTGCGCCCTTCCAGGAGGCTGCTGCCTCGCTCCCCTCCTCCACCGGTCCTTGAGCTGAAGTAAAGGCTGTGGGGAGCTGGAGGAGGCCTGACTCAGGGCTGCGCTGCCGTTTCCGGGAGGGAAGGGGCCGCAGGTCTCAGCGGGCGGCAGAGCAATGGAAGGAAATGGCCTGTGGCGATGGGCAGGGGCACCCGCTCCCCACAGCCTGTTTGTCTCCGGCTTTAACCCCAGCGTTGCTTCTCTCCTCCTCAAGCTTGTGATTCTTGGCACCACGCTCTGAGCTAGAGAGCTGTGTCCCCACGTGCCTCTGGAGCACTTGAAGAGTTGTCCCTCTTCTCCCTTTTATCTTGAGCTGCGCAAATGGGAAGTGATGCTCTGTACTGGGCAGTTCAGCAGTAAGCTGTACTGGAAGGCTTCTCATGGCTTCAGCAACAGCTTAGTGCTGTCAGCCTCGGAGCCTGCAGGTGAGGTAGTCTGAGGTGGGAACTCATGCTGGTATCCCTGGGGTTGGTCTGTGCTCAGTGTGGTCACCTCTTGACAGCACCGATTGCCTTGCTTTTGCAGATCTGATGTCTGTCAAAAGGATGATGGAGAAGATGGGGGCTCCAAAGACCCACCTAGAACTGAAGAAGATGATCTCTGAGGTGACTGGAGGGGTTAGCGAGACCATCTCGTACCAGGACTTTGTCAACGTGATGCTTGGGAAACGCTCTGCTGTGCTTAAACTGTGAGTGTCCCTGGGAGGGAGTTGGGGAGATGCAGGACCTGAGCCGGCGTGTTGGGGGAGCCGGGGAGCAGGAGCTGTTCTGCCTGGTGGAGGTGGAGCTGTGCATGGTTGGTGTTCGTGGAGGGGAGACGAGGACCCTTGCGAAGGGGGAGTTTGCAAAGAGACATGAGAGGGTGTATAAGTCCACGTCTATGCTGAGCAGTGGTGAGCGCTTACAGCGGAGCTGCCTGCTGCGTGTTAGCACAGGCTTCCTCCCACGTGCTCCGTGCAGAATGATTCTTCCCCTTTCCCAAGGGTGTGCAGGCACTCAGCACTGTGGCACTTCTTCCCGTCTCTTCCCTGTGGCTCCTGCTGGCTCTGGGGACACGGGCTTCCCCTGTGAATGGTGGGAGGACTTGAGCGGTGAATGATGGTCCTGCCAACACCAGTTGGCTGGCTCCTATTTCCTGCAGGATGCTCCCTCACTGGCTGATTTTGGAGAGATGGGCAGTAGACGGAGACGGGACACATGCTTGAAACAGCTGGCTTGTGCTGGGAGAGGTTTTCTGCGGTACAGGCTGCCAGCACTAGCCTCCCACGGCCCCCTCTGCCCTCTCGACAGGGCTCCGAAAGTCCTGCTTATAACAAATGGCTTCCGAACACTTGCTTGGCTCCATCTCCACGCCATTGAAGCCTGGCTTTTCCTTTCACAGCCACAGAGGCTGGCCCTGCTTTTGTGTCTGTAACTACCATGAATAGGAGCTGCCCCTCTCCATCCCCCTTACCCCTTTCTGAAGGCAGCTTTAGAAACACGGCCAGCTTTCAGGGCAGGTTGGGAGGAAGGATCTTGCTCCCACGTCTCACGTGGTCCCTCTAAGCTAGTATGTGCTTGCTGGCGATGAGTCTCTCCTCTCCGCACTGAATGCCCTGTGTCTGTGTGTTGGGATGCTCCTCTTCCAAGCACACATGGACTTCTGACACCCCTGTTCCACCTTTCTTTCTCTGCAGAAGCAGGCTGAGTCTGCAGCAGGTCCCATATCTTCCATCCTTCTCCCAACTGCAACAGCTTTCACAGACGAGTCCTCTCTTGCTAACAGACGCCCCATTGTCTGTTGGACTCTTTAGAGCAGGAGCAGAAATGTAAAACTCATCCCAAGAGCAGTGCAGCCCTTTGATCCCGCGGGCAGCTGGCATTCCCAGCGTAGCTGCAGTCCTCAGGGAGGAAGACAGTGCTGGTGGTTGCAAAATGCTTGGGATTCTTCTAGCCAGTGCCTTGCCCTCTTTCCTGGCTGT
The DNA here is from genome assembly GCF_000690835.1 of Fulmarus glacialis. NCBI lineage: Eukaryota > Metazoa > Chordata > Aves > Procellariiformes > Procellariidae > Fulmarus > Fulmarus glacialis. The sequence continues at coordinate 3,349 of NW_009233296.1, read as the reverse complement.
AATTGCTGTTGCTTGCTTGGTGTTGGCTTTTGAATGTTCTGCTGTGTGGTTATGTACAAGGTGGGCCAGGGACAGTATTTGCTTTTATGCATCAGGAGCATTTGGCATGCAGTGTGTGCTCAGGGGATTTCGGAAGTGGCTGTCTAAATAAAATGTGCTAATCCTCCAGGCTCTGAGAGGAAAACCAGCAGAGACTTTGGGAACCCACTCCTGGAAGCTGCTGGAAAAGCAAAGCTGCCTGCCAGGCTGGCAGTACTGCCCTCTATTGTCTTTCCCTCCTCTGTTAATTATTGAATGCCCTTTGCATAGAAGGCAGATGCTATTTTTCAGCAGATAAGATAATCCCACCCCCAATGATGGGTAAAGATGCACCTCCTTTTTTCATTGGTATTATCTGTTGTTTTGCAGGGTCATGATGTTTGAAGGAAAAGCCAATGAAAGCAACCCAAAACCTTCTGGTCCGCCTCCAGAGAGAGACATAGCCAGCCTCCCTTGAAGAGGACAGGCTGAAAAATTGGCACTGTTTGCTTTGCTGGTCTGTAACAGAGGTTACCTGTGCTTTGTTACTCTTTACTGTGGACAGTTCTAGTTTTCAACTAACCTGCCTTAGAGGAACAGCAAGGGAAGCTGAAGACCCCCAGCTCACGTCTTTCTGCTGCATCCCTTAGCCAACTTGATTTGTTAGACAGAAGTTGTAGCACCAAGTGTAATGTGAGACCAAAAAAAAATAATCCTGTGATTTTACTCTTTCCTCTGCCCTTCCTGCATTTCTCAGACGAGGAGCTACTTTGCTCCCAGCGTATGGATTCAGAGCTGTACTTTGTCATGACAGATTCCTAAAGGGCCTTGTTGCCAGATATTGAGCGCTTCTCTGGCAAAGCCCCTGACAGCAGCTTCATGGGTGCAAAGAAATAAGTGCCTTCTCTGCTCCATCCTAAGCTTCCTGACTTTGGACTAGTTCTTCCCCTCCTGACCTCACCAAAACACAACTCAGGCTCCCTCCTCTGTTGCCTAGTCGCATGCTAGGTGAATGTGGGAAGATGCATGGACACAGAGGTCTGCCTGCAGGACCTTTAAGCTTGGAGGTGGGCATGGCTGACAGCAGGGACAGCTTCTGTCCGCTCCGTGGGTTCATCCTGCAGTCAGATCTCGGTGGGTCCAACACCAGCCACTGCAAGTGAGGATGATTAAAGCTACCTTAGGGGCCCCTTCCTGACAAATCTCTACTTGGATCCGATCAGGAGTATAACCTCTGAACCTGCTCGTCTGTCCTGTCCATCGAGTGTAGAAACAAGCTTGCTGTTATGCCTTTGCAGCCGCTCAGGAAGGCCTAGGGGAAATTGAACCTTCAAGTGAAAGGAAGCTGGGTGACTAAACTGTGAGCCCTGCCAGACAGTTGCGGATGAGGATCTGTCCTCATGCAGCTGCTCTGTCCCTCTGATTTTGCAGACCTCCCTGTATGTCTTTCAGCTTGGTCCCCTGGGGCTATCGGGTGCGTTTCCCTGATGGATAAGCCCTCAAGTCTGCAAAATAAGAATGGCTGTAAGTGTGGAGTTGAGCTGGGATCCAGATGTAGCTGGGACTGTGCTATCCACACTCTGGTTACTGTGGCGATTCTTGCTCTAGACAATTTCTGCCTTTCCCTACTCTTTTCTTAAATGTTCTTGGCAGCTTTTAACTTTTTTTAAATCATGGTTTAATACATAAATTTTTTAAAGGAAATACGGATTATTAACTCCACTAGGCTGATTGTTCCTGCCAAAGGCTGTACTTTTAATTTAAATAAACATTCTCACTACTGTTTGCATGAAAACCAAAACTGTAATGGAAAGACAAAATTACCCTACTCTTTTCTTAAATGTTCTTGGCAGCTTTTAACTTTTTTTAAATCATGGTTTAATACATAAATTTTTTAAAGGAAATACGGATTATTAACTCCACTAGGCTGATTGTTCCTGCCAAAGGCTGTACTTTTAATTTAAATAAACATTCTCACTACTGTTTGCATGAAAACCAAAACTGTAATGGAAAGACAAAATTACGAGCAAAAGCAGCACCGGTCTACTTTAAGGACTGAAAATAAATTTTCTGAAGCTATACTGTGTGTCAGTGCATTTAGTTTAGCTCCTCTGAAGTTTGGTTCATACGAGTGGTTGCAGATTAAGTGAGCTGGTTTCCAAGTCTGTTAATATAAACCCTTAAATAGATCCTAGAGATAGGTTTGGACTGTCTTGATCTGATCTTTATCTGTAATAACTGACGGAATGCCATGGAGTTTGTGTTATGAAATGCAGAGGCCACCTCCTGAAAGCTGTCTTTTTTTTTTTTTTTTTGACTTACTGAAGAAAGCAGGTGGCGGTGCTGGTTTTAAGGAGTAACTTGTTTATCAAGAGCAGACACTTGTAATCCTTCTCTTGAAAGACTATTTTTTTTTTCTCGTCCTCTCTGCTCTTGAAGCAATTGCCTGAGGCCCTTGTCTGATGTGAGTTATCAACATGGAGACCAGGCTTCCTGGGGGAATGACTGGGTACACTTTTTCCATGTGTTCCTCAAAAGGACAGAATTGCCCTTAGATCAAAGCCCTGTGTCTGCTTTCTGCTGCCTGGGGAATGCACCTGCTTTTCTGGGCTATGTGTGTTAAAGCTGTTGTTCGGTTAGAAAATAAAGGGAGCGTATTACACGAGGGAAATTTGGATGTGGTTTGCCACTATTCAGGTCACTGCCCAAAGCCATCACTGCTTTTGTCTCTGTGGAAATCCTTGTCCTTCTGGTCCTGGAAGAGAAGCACAACCTGCTAGAGCTGGAAGCAGCCCTTCTCAACATGTCCTTGTCCCCACAGGGCTAAGTGCTAAGGTGATGCACCCCCTGTGCTGACACTCTGAGTGGGGGCTGAACTCCCTAAACTTGAGGCAGGAGGGAGCAAGGAAAGAAACCCAGGTCCTGCTGTGAGTGAAAAAACACATGCTGCTTTTGTGGGGCCCTGGAGCACAATAAGGCTGTCCCTGCTCACAGAGCTGCCCTCTTTCCAGTTCAGCTGCATGTAACTGGAGGTGTACAGGGACAGACCCCGAGCACTGGACCGTGTGCTCCCGCTGCAGTCCACGCAAAGGGAGTGGGATTTGCTTAGAGCTGCAGCGACATCGGACCTCTGCTGTGGAAAAAGCATCGAAGTCCCTTACCGAGGGTTGATGGTCAGGGTGGAGCAGCTGGGAGAGCTGGCTTGCTGGCAGCCACGGCCCATCCCCAGTGGGGTCATGTCCCCTCAGGGATCCGGGGGCAGCCCGGTCGGGGTGGATCTCCTCAGGGCGGACAAGAACCGGCGGGTGCGGCCTGCAGCACCCACCACGAC
>NW_009233295.1:677-962 GCF_000690835.1 Fulmarus glacialis | reverse complement strand
ATGGCCGTGCCCGGGACCTGCGTGAGTCCCATGGCCCCTGCAGCCTCGAGCTGCGTCCCTCGGGGCAGAGGCATCTGGGGGACGGGGGAGACAGGCCCCAGGCGGCAGCACCCCAGGGACGAGGGCTGAATGCTGCCTCCCATCTCAGGCACCGGCAGGGAGTATCTCTTCAACAGCGTGACCGGGGCACGGCGCTGGATCTGAGCAGCTTGACCCAGCGAGGGACTCCCACAGCTCCCCACAGGCTGTGCTGGGCAGAGCACTGGGTGGCGGGAGCGCAGCGGC
>NW_009233295.1:0-274 GCF_000690835.1 Fulmarus glacialis | reverse complement strand
TGAATCACGGGGAATTCTGAGACCCTTTTGCCCCGTGTGCCATGTCCCCCTCAAGTCCGAGTGCTCCGAGGCACAAGCGGGTGGGACGAGCAGCTGGTCGGCGGAGGTGCCGGGTTTGTTAATTGGGAGGAAAAGCGAATTAGCGCGTGTGCAGGTAAGCGCGACATGCTGCGGGAGAGTTAGCAGGGCCTGGCGAATGGGCGGGAGCGCTTTGAAGGAGTCAGTCAGCGCAGGGAGGTGGGAAACCGGTTATTTGAATTTCAAAGGAGCGCGC
>NW_009233294.1:0-959 GCF_000690835.1 Fulmarus glacialis | reverse complement strand
TTCAGGCAGGGACAGAAAGGAGACTCCAAATCTAAGCTTTAGCTTCATATAATCCTTACTTCAACATCCACCCTACCTTGGGCTGTGGCCAGGGAATAAATTCTTACCGTAAAAGTGAACACAAGTGCTATGAATAAAGACAAAGTGTATTTACCAGCACCTCTTTGACAACAGGGCAGCCCTGCAGCCCTCAGGAGTCACCAGAGACGGGCAAGCTTTGATGCCCACACCCCAACCCGAAACCAAGTCCTGCCTTTAATGCTGGGTAGCTGACAAATTCAGGAAATGAAAAACACAATCAGCCACTGCTGACACGGACGCCCTTCCTAAATACAAAGCATTAGAGAAAATCAGCCGTAACTTGAGCTCTCGAGGGTTTCAATTCCCAGACCCTATCCCTAGCCATACCTCTACCCCTCATCATAATTATACCGATGAGACTGCCACTTACAATAACAGAAACAGAGCTTCAATGCTTCTTCTAACGCTCTGGGCAATATAAAGACCAGCAATAAACTGGGGTCTTAGGGGTATCAAACCCTCACCCTGACTCTGACTTTAATTCCTGGGAGGTGTTCCCTTTCATCAGTGAAAAGAAAATAATGCGTTGCCCCCTAATGATCAATTCCCCTTTCTACCCCAGAGGGCCCTAGAAAATGCCATAACAAACTCGACTCTTCAAATATTGGTTTTCCAAATGATAACTAGTAAATTCAATCTTAATGATGTTTAATAAGATATGGCCTCTAATTCCAGTAATATCTTTAAGAAATTGCCCTTTCCACACATGGGTAGACCTTACATAAGAGGAGAATATACTGTAGTTTTGAAGCTTTAGATTTCTAAGCTCTAAATTTACTTCCAACCTTGAACTTAAACTTAATTATTAGCAGGAGTCCCTTCTAGTGTTCTCCCCTATATTATTTAATAATTTTTGAAAGCTATTATTTTATAGTAAT
>NW_009233293.1:0-5941 GCF_000690835.1 Fulmarus glacialis | reverse complement strand
GGCCCGGCGTTTACCCGCCGGCCCGGCGCCGCTCGAGAGCAACAAAACTTGAACAATAAAGGTTCTGGTTGGAGAAGAACCAGCCGTTAAATGAGCCCCGGGTCGCCTCACTTCTCGTCCCAACTCCGGTGTAGGAACCCGGCGGGCCCTCTAACGCAAGACCTTATTTCCTTCTTTTTTAACCCAGCGCAGGCCTGATAGCTTGTTTTCCCTCATACGTTTTCGCATTTTGCCCTGAACTGGCCCATTTCTGACAGAATTTCATTACACGGAGGGAGGAAGCGCAGCCTCGTGAAATACGTGCAGCAATTTTGAACCTTCCCCCCCTGCTTCTGGTGCTGCACACAAGCGAAAATCATTTTTCCAAGGCTGCTGAGAGCACCAGGGCTTAGCCACAGCCAGAGGGATGGGGAGCAGCCCGCACCCTTGTCTTACACCACGTTAATACAGTGCTTTACAACTTGTGGGTACCTAGAAACGATTGGAAACGAAAGAAAATAGGGTAGAACTTGCTCCTGGACACCTTTAGGAGGGCCCTGTGAAGCCCCCTCCAGCCATGACAAGAAAGGGAGAGCTCTGCTTTATTTTGGCTGCGTGATAACAAGCAGGGGAAGGATTTTCGTTAAAATTTGCTCCCCTTGGAGCTGACTGCATTGTTTATGATAATTTATGATAGTTTTCCATTAACTGTTGGATCAAGGTCTTTATGATTACTAAATAGTGCCCTCGTTTTAGCACGGCTCTGTATGGTTTCATATACCAGGTAATTAAAGTATTGGGAGTACACACTGAATATATCCATATGATACAACAGAGTGATTTAGGGCCCTTCAAGGAGCGTCCCGAGATTCTTTGTAGGAGCAAAATGAAAAATTAAATAAATTCAGTTGGTATACTGAAGAGCTTAGAAAAACAAGTCTGCCTGCTTCTGAAAACCAGTAGAACAAGTTTGAAGAACCTTTGGAAGCAGTGAAACAAATTTGCAAAGCAATTGGGAGTGGGGGAGAAACAGAAATAAGATTAGTAGTAAGAAAAAGTTGTGTGGTGGTTTTGTTTCGGGGTTTTTTTAAGCTTGCTTGCTTGGTTGGGGCTTTTTAACCATGCACTTTAGGCAAACACTCTTCTCGAGGCTTTTTTTTTTCCCCCAAGCTGCACCACCCTTCCATTTTGAAATGTTGTAGAAACTCAAGACTTCCAAAATGATGCTAATACAAGTTCCAAGAGACTTTGAGACTGTAAAATCTTTTCTTTTTTCTTCTTTTTTTTCTTTTCACAGTAAAGGAATAAAGATAGATAACGTTTGGAGTGATGGAATTGCAGGTCTGGTCGGCTGAGTTGGCTAGAGAGGGACAGAATGTTGACAGAGGGAAAGAAATTGTAAAAAACCCACAATAAATAATTGCAGATTCAACACCGTAAAAGATAGTTGTCAGGCACAAACATTAGACCAGTAGATGATCCAGGGAAAAAAAAAAGGATTAAATTGGACAATGGTGAGACCCAGGGGAAAGTGCAGCTTCTGTTTTTATGACGACCAAGACACAAATGAAAACCCAATTTACATGAAAAGGTGCTGTCAGATTTCACAACACCTGAGACGAATATACCGCAGCAGGAGGAATAATAGCATCGTTTGCTAAAATCAGAGATATTTAAATGTAATGACGATGGAGTTCTAGATAGTAATTGTGAAAATACTAACCTTTCCATGCTAATACGTAATTCCTACAGCCAAACAGATGACAATAATTTTATTTTAGCATGGGACAGAGGACACAAAATAACTACCCCCACAAAACTAACTTGTGGGTACTGCATCTGAGCAAAGCTTCCCTGCAGGATATCACTTCTACGGCTAACGTGAATATTAAGTACTTGTGGGAATGACAAGGGGAAGAAGGAGAGGGGAAGGGAGCGGGGAATAGAAGTAGGGAAAAAATGCGGCAGGCCTCCAATATGATGATACCCTTATCACTGGTAAGATTTTTAGTCTTTCGTTCAAAAGAAGGCAAAATATTGCAAGATCCGAAGTATGACCTTCACACTTCTTTCCAAAAAGATGTATGTACGACCTAAAGGTCAAGGTTGGTAGCGGCCTTGCACTGACCCGCCTGAATTACTATTAGGAAGCAAAAGCATATAGACACTTTCGATGCTAAATCCTTCTTTTTTTTTTTAAATCCTAAAAAAAGTTCAAAGGGTTAAAAAAAAAAAAGAGATTGTCATGAAGCAAGAGGCAGAGCCGCTTAGGCTGGGATCTTTCATCTGTACACAAAAAACTAAGACCCTGAAGTCAACCTTCAAAAGCGAGGAAGGCATTTTGTTATCAAGTTTATTTGCATAGTACCTCCTATATATAACGTGACAGCTTAGATGACATCATCCTAGTGAATTATTATAGCTAAGGGTCAGATATTACTGATACAATTGTGCAATGTTGTAGTTAATGAGACAGTATCAGGATAAGAACCAAACCTTATTTTGTGGTTTTGTATAACTTAGTTTGACATAGATAGCAAACCAACCATGATGTAATTGGATGCAACCTTGCAGGCTACACGACTGACAGATAAGACCTAAAAGAGACACAAAGAAGATGAAACGGATCAAAATTTCCTATCTGAAAAACCCTCTCTCTTCTTTTAGCTTCAGTGGTCTGAAGCTGTCGTAACCTTCATGCTTAACCCGAGCCATGTTGCAGCACCTGGTTTTAAAACGTGATGGGAGGTTTGTGTCATGCATGGTTTTAGGTATAGTTTTATGTTTACTGAAATGCTAGTTAAGGCTAAGAAAATGAGAAGAAACTTTTCGTAAAAAGATCGCACAAAAAGTTGTAACATTATGAAGTCTGCACTGACACTGAAAAACCTGAGGGGGTGGGTTAAACAAAAATCTGTTACGCTTTCTAAATGATTTGCCGCATCTTTTTCAGAATATTAGAAAAGACTGTTACGTGTTTTTCAATTATTTTAACAGTTTCAATATGATATTATTTGGATATGAAAGTAGTCAATCCTGATGGGCGAGAGAACGTAATTGATTACAATGAGAAAGGCAGTATGAGGCTGATACTTAAAGTTCTCAAAATCTGAGCCATCATATGCATATATAAACTTTTGTTTGCTTTGTATGTCGTTTGGAGTGCTATTACCAGTTCGTCTCTTTTCTGTTTCGTGCATGACTCAGACCCGCTGCGGGTCCCGCAGTCTGGGTGCTCGCACGTTCCAGCCAGTTTGGAGCCGGTCCTGCACGCGAAGGGAGCAGAGCTGCAAATCCTTGCAAGCTTGTAATGTCTTTGGTAAAGCTTTTGGTAGGCAGCGATTGACATCCAAAAATAAATGTTTTGCAAGGGTGGGCCTGAGGCATGATTATCTACTTAAACATAGTAGTCATTTTAACTGCTTTTCTAACTTTAAGTTACTGGTTTTCATGCATAATTGTCTATTAATGCAGATACTTTCATTCTCTGACAGGTAAAATTAGTGAAGTTGATGGTAAATAAAGATAGTGTAGACTTAGTATAACATAAGAACATTAACATGAAAATTTTATCATTTCCCAAGCAAACAGTGGGAGTCTTATCACATGAAATATTTAGGCAAAGGCATTTCTCTGATACTGATGTTTCAGGTCTCAGTCCCAAAATCTGTCTAGGGTGAGATGCACTTTCATCTCAGGCCTCAGTATCATCTAAGATGCCTCCACAAAATCATCTGGAAGTCCTGTACGTGGGCGGCCCATGTTCAGCCTGGCATCCACTGCCATATTTGTGGGTCCCTTTGGGCAGGGCTGCCGCTCCACTGGTTGCTTCTCAGCCTGGGGAGATGCCTGGGGTTGCTCCGTCCCACGCACAGAGCTCTGCACCTCTCTTATTGAACTTCACAGGGTTGCTGCCGATCCGGTTTTGAAATTCAACAAGCTCCCTCTGGACTGAAGCTTGCTGTTTGCCGTGCCAGCGACTTCTCCTGTGTAGCGCAATGCACTCCACAAGTTGCACTCTGTGTCATCATCCAGGCTAGCAATGAATATGCTGGAAAACATCAGCCCCTGGTATTGATCTTGGAGCCCCCCACTAGTCACTGGCTGCCACGTGGATGTTGCGCCACGAGTTGCCATTCTCTGAACCAAGCTGTGCAGCCAGTTTCCAACCCACCTGATCATCCGTTCCTCCAGGCCATAATTCCTCAGCTCCTACGTGAGAATGCTACAGGGGATGTCAAAAGCCTTGCTAGGGTCTGGTTAGATCACATGCACCATTTGCTGATCATCCGCAGAGTCAGTCACAGAAAGTGACTGGCAAAGCACGGTTTGTCACAGACTTGGGAATGGACTCTAAGAGGATGTGCTTCATGAGCTCCTCAGAAACTGAGGTGAGGCTGACGATGTAAGTTCCCTGCATCCTCCTCCTTGGCTTTTTTAAAGAAGCACTTAATACTGGGTTTGGGTTTTTTTTTTTTCCTAGTTATCAAGGACTTCCCCTCATCTTTGTGATTTTCAATAGATGAAGGCAATAGTGTTCTTTTACATAAGAATATAGCTGGGAAGTATAATAGTTCCTTTCAGCTCCTTCCTCAAGCCTTCCTCATTACCCAGTAATTTGGGTAGGAGTACTATCTATCCCATCTATTGAAACTGGATCTCTGTGAACAAAGGACACAAGAATGATTGAGCTGAAGCAAAATTAAACAAAAGATCCTGGATAGGATAATGCGGTGGCTGGAACACTTGGCCAGGAGGGGAGGGAGCTGTATTCTCATTCCCCCTGAAAAGGAAATTGTTCCCATTTCCAGGCTGAGAGCATTAATTTCTAGGTCATTACAGAACTGCCACCACAACATATTCTGGTTGTAGTTTGGTAAAAAATGGCTACTGTGCTTCACGTTAGAAAATGCAGTTATCTGCTCCTTGATAAACAAGGGCCAGGATCTGTGCCCTCTTTCAAATGACAGCATCTGACCTGTAACCACAGAAAAGGGAAGGGAGGAGGTTTGTGTCCATGTATCCTCATCCTTTGTGCAAATACATATGTGCATTGAATACCCCAGCAATGGTGGACGGTCATTTCGTAGCTTAAAACCAGAATCGAGACAAACTCAAAAGACCTGCTGCCCATGCCTGGAAAAGATCGTGGGTGGGAAGAGAAGGCAGGTGGAGAGAGGCACCCATACTGCCTGGCTTAAGGCGCTTACCAGCTGGCAGCTCACCCTCCTCCGCAGCACAGGAGCAAAGAGGCAGGGCGGGGAGACCTACCCGAGCTGGAGTATCGGCAAGTAGTAATACATCAAAGTACAGCCAAGCTGAGCTGCCAAAACCAGAGCAAAACGCAGCAGCAGTATTGCAGATACCACAATTACATGAATGCCTGGTAGCTTGGGTATCTTTTGTATCACGTGTAGTTATAACTGTGATTGTATCTACTACTATGTGATACTATCATCCTAGTAGTACAATTGCTCGTCACCGCTATGCTGTCAAGAAAAACGCTTCTCCAGATGTCTATTCAAAATAGGAGCCCGGTTTAAATGCTCTGAATTGCTTCTGGAGTAGCCTTTTTCTTCCTCTCTCGACACGAGAGCACCATCCTCCCAATGTAGGCACTGGGATTGCACACTAAATTTAGCCAGTATGCTAGGAGACACTTTTATGCCTCTTGGGCAAAACCCCAGGCATTGGCTTTCAAGATTTGCTGCAGCATCTTTTTTTTAATATATATACACAAATACGCATCTGCACAGAACTAGGAAGAGATGAATCTTCTGTTTAATAATTGATATTCAACCTCTGATACTTATTGGAGTGGGTGTCTGGAAAATGCATTGCAATTTTTAGGCAGCTAAACAAAAGAAATCCAAAATGACTGCTTTTAGCGTCTAAGAAGTGCTCTGGAGTGCTATAGTCTGTCCAGCCTGTATTGTTCTAACCTTGAATATTATACAGAATA
>NW_009233292.1:0-14101 GCF_000690835.1 Fulmarus glacialis | reverse complement strand
GTTTGTCAAGAAGAGGTAGGGCGGCGGCGGGAGCAGCGGTGCGATGCCGGGGAGTTGAAGCGGCCCGAAGAGCCGAGCGACGCGGGGAGACAACCTGGAGGTGGTCCCTTGGAGCAGGAGGGGCTAAGAGGTTCAGCTGAGAAGGGGGCACTTGAGGGGGAATCCTTGACTGAAGAGGATGACGAGGACTCCGAAATAGAGCAAAACCTTCCAGTTTCAGCCAGACCTGCCTGTGCGAATAAATTAATAGACTATATCATAGGGGGAGTTTCCAGTGGGGAGGAGAGCGTGGATGATGAGGAAGACTGGGATGATGATGACGACGGGTTTGATAGCGAAGGGCTCCCCTCGGATTCAGACGCTGGTAGCCAGGACGGGGAGAGGCTTCATCTTTGGAATTCCTTCTACAGTTTGGATCCGTACGACCCTCAGAACTTCACGGCCACCATTCAGACATCTTCCAGCGATCCAGGAAAGGATATGTCGGAGGAGGAGGAGGAGGAGGAGGAAGATTCTTCGTGGGCAGAGGAGTCTTCAGACTCTCCTCACCCTGGTTCTGAAGAGGAGGACGAGTGGGACTGTAGCAGTGTGGATGAGGCAGAAAACTTGAAACTTTGGAACTCGTTCTGTACTTCAGATGATCCATATAATCCTTTAAATTTCAAGGCAGCCTTTCAAACAGCAGAGAAAAAAGGGACGCCTGGTTTAAAAGGAGCAGAGAGGCCAAGTTTGGTCGCTTCGGAGCGTAGTCACTTAACTGTCTGTCGGGTGCAGTTGGAAAAACATAACTGTGGGGTCACTGACTTTGTGCAGCATGGCATTCTTTCTGGTGAGAAATGTAGAAGTACCAAGCGGAAAAAGGTATATACTTCATTTATGGTTTTGTGTTTTGGGGATGCTTTTGAAAAAAAAAAACAAACCAACAACAAACCCACATTGCGCAAAGCAGGACGTGAGTGGGTGAGGTCAGTTGTGCCAGGATTCCAGCCACGGCGGTAGGTAGATCATGCGCCCGTGAGCTTATAGTCTAATTATTTGACTGAAATGAGTGTGCCTCATCCTTTACACGTGATGATGGATTTCGTAATTCGGTGGCTCAAGGCAGATAATTTCTTTAAATTTCTTTTCTAGACTTGAAGTTAAATTTTTCTTTTAAGACGTAGTTTTCATTCTGTATTTGTGTTGTAATGTGGTTTTCATCATCAGAGAAACAGATTTTCCTTTGGAAAGTACCCGTTTCTGTTATGAATAATGTTGATAAAGTATTTTAGGACCTTTGTGTGCACGTAGTGTAATCGAGACTTACAGCATTGTAAACATTTTTAGGACAAACGTCTTTTGGAGTAAGAAGAACTCTTGTGTGGGTTAACACAGGCTACAGTAAGCCACTGAAGTTCAATAGACATTATAGTAATACTCCCGTTTCCATTTAAGAGACTATTACAATTCAGCAGTCATTTACTAAAAGGATGTAATCTGGAATTGGGCTTTTGAGCACAAACTGGAAGTGTAATGTGTTTATGAGGAGTTAGTGCATTAAAAACCTTTTTAATACATGTGCTAGGATTCAGGTAAATAGTAATAAACAAATTTGTCTTAGGAGTTTTATGATGCTACAGATGTACAAGATGGCTTTTCAGGCGTAATGTCTTGCCTGATACTTCAAACATTTGTATGAGTTGTGATACCAAATCCCAGGGTAATGCGCTAGTGTAACAAGTTATCAAAATAGAAAAGTTGTAGAATGCTTGCTTTAGCATTCTTACAGTGGAGAGATTTGTTTGCTCTTTTAATTGAGAGCCTGACTTGGCGGTAACTTCATACCTGTTATTGCTAGGGCCAGTGGCATTTAATGGTTCACACAGGATAAACTATTATATTTTAATCTAAACGGAAAATACTCAAACAGTTTCTGCAAGAGGTCCTTTGTAACTGACAGCATCTGTCTGAAATGCTGCAAGGTAGCACTGATAGGCCCTGCTGTGTAAGTTCATACTGCTGTGACCTAAAATCTTGTTGTGTGTCAGGGATGTGGACTTAACAGGTGCAATTTTTTGACTAATTTGTTGTTTGACTCTGTGTAATCCATTGACATGGTGAAAGAATGATGACCTAGATGCAATATTTAGCATGATGTTACAAAATCCAGTAATTGTGCCCAAGGGTGTCTTAGACTGATGTAAAAAGGATGTAAGGTAGGAACTCGCAAAGGGATAGGCTGATGTAACAACTCCGTGTGCTTGAAAGCAGATGCTTAATTAGGCCCGACTGCAAAACAGAGCAGAGATTGCCAAGCAGCGACCAAGGTGTTCCCAGGAAATCTTCAAGTCGTCCATGCTGCTCAAGGCTATTTCCTATCTGGCATCCTGCAGTCAAGCAGCAGCAATATTCATGTTTGTAAAGTCATAAAACCTGGGAGTGTTTTTTTCACTTACAACTTAGCAGTGCATTAACACTGTGCGAGGACATGTGGAGTCTGATGCTCCTCCTTTCACAGACAACTCGGCAGTAATTTGGGATCACTGCACTAGAATTAGATGACTTCTGGAGATTGCTTTCACACAGTCTCTTGTGGCTCTGTATCCTCAGCTGCTGAATATTCCTGTAGGTCATCTCTTCCGTAACTGCTATCTTTGTGTTTTCTGTGAGGGTTGGAAGATGGCTCTACCACAAAAAGCAATCTCGCTCTACAATCATTGTGTAAGCATGAACTGGGTGTGGAACTAGGGTTCTGTGTTAATAAAACATAGGAATGGAGCAGTAGGTTTTTTGTACCTCCCCACATTTTTTGCTGACCTTCCAGAAGTAGCTGTCCTGCAGCAAATTCAGTGGAGTCCTCTGTAACGACGTTTGGCTTGTCTTCAAGAATCGGTTGTAGTCTGAGAGTTGATGGATGCTGACAGCTAGTTAGTTTGTCCTTCCGTTTTGTGCCTTTTGTATAGCTAAATGAAAAGCAATACGTAATTCAGTAGGAGCCTGAAATAGTCTGGCTTTTGCTTATCGCTCAAGAACAGAAAGACTTAAATCCTTAGTATAGTAATAGTCTAAATACTGTCAAGTTTAGATCCTGAGCCTATAAGTTTGTTTTCTTAAAATAGCTTAATAGTTCTTAAAATAGCGAAGAGTGAAAGTTGTCATACGTGTTTTAAATTGCCATGACTTTGACTTCATTTTGTTGCGTGAACTTGAATACACTGGAATTTGATACCAGCTCTAAATAGATGGGTTTGTTCCATTCACGTAGTGATGAGTGTTGCTTCCTTATATGTAGTGTAGAGCGATTTCTTTTCCTGGTGCTGAAGTACAAGCTGACTCACATGATTACTTACTCTACAGAACAATGATTCTTCCTCTTTTTTGTTATGTAAGCTTCAGTAATCGGAGATGTTTGCCGGTAGCATATTTCTAGCCTTAAGTGAGTGTCCTGGCATGTCCTCCTGAGTAACCTGCTTGAACTGTATCTGTGTAAGGTTATGACCCACTACTGATGTCGGGGTGGTGTTATTTCACAGGGAACATTGTGTGATCTGCCTAAAGAGGCTGCTTAGGCCACAGTTTAGAAACTCTGTAGTAGTTTGAGCACTACTTTTGGTACAGGGAGAAGTCAGCAACTGGTTGCTTTTAAAGCTGAGAGGTGAAATATACTCTGGCCTAGGTGGTGCAGAGACCTAGCATGAGCTGGTAGCATATCAGGCTTTTTGCTATTTTAGGCATTTAATAACTTCTGTTTTTAAAAAAAAAAAAAATTGTATGTGCAAATAAATGTTAAACTCCTTTTGCATGAGTGTTTGGTTAATGGTTTAGTAAATTATTTGTCTTTTCCAGGTAACCTTCCTTGAAAAAGTTACTGAGTATTACATAAGCAGTGAGGAGGATCGTAAAGGACCCTGGGAAGAGCTTGCACGAGATGGATGCAGGTTCCAGAAACGTATCCAAGAAACAGAAGAAGCCATAGGATACTGCTTCACAACAGAGCATCGACAAAGAGTATTTAAGAGACTCCAAGAAACCTACTACAAGAGGGTTGATCTCTTCTAGCACCTTAAAAGATCTGGTAGTTGTGTGACCCTAAGCACTCACAAACATCTTCAAAACAAGAAGTGGCAGCTGCATGTGCTATTTTGAAATGGGGAGAGAAGTGGGATTTTAACACTTTTTTCCCAGTTCGATATTCAGCCAACGAATATACTTGGGTTGTCCCATTTTGATATCCAGACAAAACCTTTTGAGTATCATCAAGGGTAAGGGTGGTATAATTGCATTCCTTTTAAGTAGCACTTGAGAAACAGACTGCTTTAGGTTAAATTCCTTCCAAAAATGCCTTGTCTGACGTATGTTGAGAAGTGGTGACTATTAAGTTGGATTTTTGCACTTTGAAAAAGCAAAACCTATTTTGAAGGAAATATTTATGGGGCTCAGAACCTAGTTATTGCAGTTTTGATTTAAAGTTTCTAGAGGTACGTGCTACTTCCTTGTGGTTCTCCATTTTCTCTAACTTGTACAAAAGTCTCAAATTTTGTTAACTAATAACGTTAACTTTACTGTGCAAAGCAGATAGGTTATTCCTTCAAGATCCCAGTTTTGCATGTAATCTAGTGTTTTGAGTGTTTATGTAATGCTTTGATGTCTTAATATTTCAGTCTAGCACACTGGGGGATTCAGGGGAACTCTGGTGCACTACAAGCCCTTTGGTTTGTCTTTATTTAAATAATACCTTTACCCAGTACTGTTCCAAAGGGTGTTGGCTGCTTGTGCACCAAACCTCTTTGCTTTCAGGGCAATGAAAGGCGTCATCCTGATCAATAATTAAAGCTTCAAGGGTATGTATCAAGGCTGTAGCTGTTACTGCATTTAGGTAGCCACATAAAGGGAACTAGGCCCTAGTTCTTTAGTTAATCTTAGAGTAACTTGGCCGTAATTGATTCTGCTTTCTGAAGATGGATTGAAGTGGAGGATTCTTCATATTTCTTGTATCCAATATGCTTGTTCTGGTACTTGTAAGGAGAATTATCTTTGACTTATGGAAATGTAAGGCTACAAATTGCTGTGTTCTTTACCAAAAGCCAGTATTAATACCTCTCTGCGTCTGCACTTTTGTTCATCTGGTACCAAAATAACATTTCACGTTTGGGGTCTGAAAGTTGAGGTCCTCAGTGGAAGGAAAACACTCCTTATTTATGTTCCTAACTTAAAATGTTCAGTTGTTGTTTCAGTCAAAAATAAAAAAGCAGCACCACTTGGATATGTGTTTGGAGCTGAAGGATGTTGTGTGGCTGTTAACCAAGCAGGTACGAGGTCATGCAATGGAATAAATACCAAACATCGAAGAATTCATACCTGTTTGCACGAAGTTGCGTGAATAAATTATTTGCTACTTGTTTCATTCAGCTGACTAGAATTGTTTCCCTTTCCCTTTTTTAAGGGAGAATCCTAAAAACACTTCAGATTTGTCATCTCATTAATCACTTCAATTTTTAATTCAAAAGAAAATTAGAGATACAGAAGAGCTTCACAGAGCTTTACTGAATTTTCTGCTTTATCGGGCCATCTTTTTGGCCATTACTTTTAATTCAATCTCAAAAATTTCAGAGGTTTTGGGTTTATACTTTATTCTTATTGCATGAAGTATGTTCTTTGAATTTAAATATTCCCTTTCTCTGCTACATGTTAGAAGTGTTACAATTATGAAATTCAGAGGGTTAACTGTGAACTACAGTAGAGTTGTTACGTAAACTTAAAATACAGCCAAAGCTCAAGCAGCCTTACAGACTGGCTACTTGGAAGCAATGCAGCAATGTTATTTTTCATCCCCACGGCATAAAAAAAAATTGGATTCTCCTTTCCTACAAAAGATAATTTTAGTTGTGAAATCGTAATTCTAATCATGCTTTCAAATCCTGTGAAATAACTTTTAATTTTTAGGAGTTCATTTCCCTGTATCGTATTTGATAACAAGTGTTCCGCTTTTTAGTTTAGGAAAAAGCATGCAGGATGATAAATGTAGAATTACAGTAGAAAACTTGTTGACTTATGGTCCAAGTGTGACTGATAAGTAAAAATGCTGTTCATTGCTCTTGGTAAAATATACTATAGTCATTTTTCCATGACTCTCCTAGTTTCTTCGATTCTTGGAGAACTTGTTGGTGCTTCAGTTACTCTGGACAACTCACTTGGTTTACTGGTGCTTGTAAGAAGCTTTAGAGTGGTGTGAATACTGCAAATACTGATGCACTGTTTGCAGAGGCTTGGAAAAGGCTACAGTTGGAAACGAACAGAATTGACAAACTGGATGTAAACTAGATCAAAACCTGCCACTTCCAAAGTGCTTCTAGCATTTGAGAAATTGTTTTCTTCCAACCTGCAGTGCATCAAGCACTCTGTTCTAACACTACTGATGCTCACTGAAACATACCTGCTTGGGTAAGCTTTTCCCCCTCTCAAACCTCGTGTTTTCAAAGTATGCAATGTAAGGTGGTAGGAAATTAACACTAAATTCATCACCATAAGCATCATCTTAAAAGCAAGCTAAGCTTGGTTGTCACCATTGTCCCTATAACATATCTTAAAATGGTCATACAGGATGTGTACATGTGTAAGTGCTTTGAGTGAGACAGTAAAAATAACACTTGTTGAACTTTAAATCAAAACTGTAATTATCAGATTTTATTTTTGTATAATTTAGAGAAAGTTAGAAAACCTTCAACATTGGCTTTATACAGATTTTAATTGATTTGTGTCGAGTTTGTTGGGTTTTTATATCTAAAGTTATATTTCTGTACATAATAAAACTATTCAGAACTAATCTGTAAATTGTAATAAAGATATTTGCAAGATAATGCCAAATTGTTTTTCTTTGAAAGAACTTACGGGAGACATCAGGTAACTGTGCAAAAGCACAATTATGAATGTTTAGCTTTATGAGAATATTAAATATTTTTTTATCACATTTGCTGTTTCAGAGGAGGTTATCGTAATTTAGAAGCCCGCACTCTCCTCTGTGAATTTCCTTCCGAACCAGTAACTCTGTGTGATCGTAAGGGCTCCTTGCACTGATGAAGCTTTTAAACTAAATACGAAGTGCAAGTGCAGTCACTTGTATTCAAACTAGGTGTTGGCTTGGTGTAAGCAGGGATGTTAATGTTTTGTGGCCCTAATCGAAGCTGAGTATTGAGATTTGGTTTTAGTTTGCTCACTGGTTAGCATAACTTTAAATATGAATATTGCATGGTTTTGAAAGTATTTCAGGGTGTTTTTGAAGTATTTTCAGGCGTTGCACTGAAACAAATTTGAGGTGTCGCCTTGTGAGTAGAAGTGACTCGAAGGTGCCAAACATCTGATCTTTCTTCAATTAGAGCAGAGCCAGAACGCTTCCCTGTATTTTGCCATGTAGCACTGGCCTATAATGCAGTGAATTATTTGTTCCCTTATTTGTGGTTTGACGAATTGCAGTAAAATGTTTGGTAAGGCGCTCAGAATACGCGAGAGCGTAGGAACTTGGCAATGCCCAGTGACGCTTAATCCTGCACAGCATTATCCAGCATAATTATTTTTAATGAAGGATTTTTTTGTTGTGTAAAGCTGCGTTCATCACCCTCTGTTTTTTAGACTAGGGAATAACATAATTTTGGCACAGCCTTTTACGAGTGTGAAGCTAGAATGCCTCCCAGAAGCTGGGTGCTCTGCGGGACGTTGTGCCCCTCGGCTGGGGCTGCTGGGGTCGGCGGCTCTTTGCTGGGTGGGAAGAAGGAGGCTGGAAGTGCCGCGCTGCTGCGGCACAGACCAGGGCGGCAACAAGACCTGGGCTTCAGATCTCAAAGGTGCCTGGAGTGGTTTGCAGGCACAAATCGGCTTTTCCGGGGGTTTCCAAGAGCTTACTGGGAAATGCGGCTGGCCTGGCGGGGCGTGAGGATTTTGGCCTCAGCCAAAACCCTGCTGACGAACTTCCTCCGGAGCAGCGATACTGGCGAGGAGTGTCACGGGTAGCTCTGCTCCACGTGAGAGATGGTCATGGCGTAGGAATCTCTGGAATGAGTTCAAGGGCCACGGGTTGGTCACGCCTCTTCTAGAGATCACAACTCTCCTAGTTTTGGGGGGAGAGCTTTCAAGTTACTCATTGCTCAGTTTATCCCTTTAAAAAAAGTGCTGCTTAGAGCTCAGTACTGGAATGCTACCATATACTATTTGCTCCTGTCTTGCAGCACAGGCCATGTTTCACCCTGTGCTTGCATCTTGTCTGGGCTAAAACACCATTGTGCAGTATTTGTTTCTGTAAGAGTGTCATGGGTAGAAAACTGCTGGACTAGACAAGGAAAAACATTGTCTGAACTTCCTGCAATACTCTGTTTAAAATAGTGAACAAAGCTAAACATAGTGAACATAAATATTATGAACCGCAGTGGTTTTTAAAAGTCATATTCACCTGTTTTGCTGGCTCTAAAATGTGCCTTAAAAATGAACATTGTCATTTCTCTTTATTCAGTGAGATAGCTTAAAGAAATATAGTTAGTGTGCTAAAGGAAAGGTTCTGTGTATCTGCAGTGCATCCAGATGCCATCTGGAATGTAGAAATCCTGCTGGGATTTCTGTAGAAATCTGCAGCTGGAGTTCAGTTGACAATTTATCTGTGTTAGAGTAGAATTGTTCTTGCTCTGGTAGCTGTGTCTTCTCCATGGGACTTAGGAACTTGTTTGTCAGCAAAGCACATGGGGAATAAATAAACTGCTATTTTTGTAGTCACTACTGACTGCATCCACTAAAATGTCATTTGCAAATTAATATTGCTGCAGAGCTGGTTTGGTCCCACAAAAGCAAGTTTCTTCTGAAACTGGCAGGCAGGAAAAGGCAATGACACTGTGAATCACGACGTGATTACAATTCTGGGGAGAGTCCGCTGCTTTCCAGCCGCACGGCCTCAACCTGATGCGCTGTAACTCGGATATAATCCAAAGTTTATTTCAGTGTGTGTCGGCGGTGGTGGGGAAATGAAGTCTTGTAAAAGCTGTCCATTAGTCTTGAGGGTATAAAGTATTAGAGCCCATTAGTAGGAGGCATCCATCTGCCCCTCCTGCTAATGCTCACGATAAGACTGTTAGCAATAAAAACACTGGCTGCTTTGTAGCCGCCCCAGCTGTAGGAGCACATCGGATGGTGCTATCTTAAGCTAAATCTAAAAGCCTGTCTTTAGGGAAGATAGCTGCCACAAAGAATAACTGATACATGCAGAGCAAAGAAAGGTCCTGCCTGGAAAATAGGGCTTCGATGCTCGATGGGTCTGTGGAGGTTTGTGTAGGGGAAGCAGCATGTTTAACATCGCTCTGGAGCAGCTCTTCCTATCCCACTGCTGCGTGACAGCCCCCGGCGTGAGCTGCTCCTTGCCCCGTGGGAAATGCCGGCTAGCTTCCTTCCCCGTCACCCAGAGACGGTTCATCAGAAACAGAAAATAGCTACCGACTGCAGTCCTTTTGCATGCAATGAGCAGCCTTTGGCTGCGAGCAGTTGGGATACGGTCCCAGGTCTCTCGCAGGGATTTTGTGCTGAGAAGAAACAAAGACCCAGTGGGGGCGTTTGGATTGAGCACCTTCTCCCCTTTCCTTCTCATGCACCGGGCTTCTTGTTTCAGGCTTGCTGTTTCAGGTTGCTGAGATAATTTAGGCCAGATCTGAGGTTAAGCAAGGCTTCTGGCAAAGGGGAAGCAGGAGCAGGTTAAAAAGATTTCACTTCTAGAGCTGGGGGGATGTTACGCTGGCACCTTTCCATGCCTTCTCCCATGCGGGCTGCTGGGAGCTATGGTAACGAGCCGTACATGGGTTTGGAGTTCTCGGGGTGGATGTGGGAGCGGTGGGTTGCTGTGCCTGGTGGTAAATGTGTTACTCAGATTGGTGATAAAAGGCTGTTAAACAACTGCTAGCAATCTGGGTGTCTGGGCTCCAGCGTACCAGCCCGGTAGGATCCACGGAGCAGCACCCACCAGCGTTCCCGGCAGCAGCATTCCCTGGCACCATCTATCAAATTACAAGCAGTTTACAACCAGACATAAAGAATATGAAGCAATTAGGCTTTTTGCTTAGCAACTCCCTCTCGCTTGAGGTGATTACTGGTCCCTGTGCTCAAGCTGGGAAAACCAAGAGGGAGCAGTGTGCTCCTGCCTGCCTCGGTATTGCAAAGCACGGTGGTGCGATGGCCCTCGTGTCCCCAGCCTGGCTCCCAGGTGGGGCCTTTGAGCCGTTGGATGGGCAGTGTGTGGAGTAAAGGGGAGGGAGGAGACAACAGCTTGAAGTTACGGGGGACAGACTGCAGACTGTTGTGTATTAATGGTCGGGGAGGGGGCACAACATGCATCTCGGGGTGCATCAAGTTGGGTCCGGTGGAAGCCCCTGGCCGACTCGCTCTGCAGCTGCAGTTCTGGTCTTGTTTCTGGGGAAGCTTTTGTCCAGGAGATGGTGCCAAAACCGTACGGCAGCACGAGACTTGCAGCCGGCAACGCTGTCGGGGCTACTGCCACCCCAAGGCGCTTCTGGCTGAGTGGGTCCCCCAGCTGTCCCCCATGGAGCCCCTTCCCACCCATCCCTCCGCGGTGGCCCGAAGGTGCTCTGCCACCTTGTTCTGGAGTGAGCATCGGGGCGGGACGGGCGAATGTGGGGCAAGTGCAATAACCACCCCTTTCTGTGCAGAAACGCCCAGTTTCGTGGCATTCCTAATGTCTGACCCACGAGGGCTCCATGCGGGGAACTTCCTCAGCCTTCATTTGCCTTCCTCGGCAGGGCAGGTCACCCACGATGGGCTGGGAGCTGGGTGTCAGGCAGCAGTCGGGGCCAGACGTCCTCTCTGACCACAACTAAGCCACAGCGGTGCCTGTGTCACGCCGTTGCTCACCCAGCGCAGCCCTTTTCCGCGTGCTTTGCTCCCTTTGCCTTTTGTTCTCCGCACGGTCCCACCGTGGCTCGAAGCGAAGGCTCGGCGCTGCGTGGATGTAGGAGGAGGTGGCTGCCGGTGGCTGCTCTGTGGGGACCGGGGGGCCGGGCTGCTCCTGGCATGTTGGCAAGCGAAATCCTTCTGCCCAAACCAGCATCTCACGCACAAGGGTGACCTGGTGCCCCTGGAATTGCCAGCGGCCACGGGTCTCCAGAAGATGGCTGATGTGCTGGGACTGTTTTTTGCTACAGCAAATACATCTGCTGAGCTTTTCCATCTCTTCCCTGTGCCTGATCCCGATGCAAATCCATTTCCCCATTGGGGGGCTTCTGCTCTCAGGATGGTCCCATGGGAGACCGGTGGCTTCCCCGTCCCTCTGTGTCCCCGCTAAAGGAAAGACAAGGTGCACGGAGCAGAGGTGGCAGTGCCCGATGCTGTGGGAGCCTCTGTGGGACCATCAGTAGAAACACTGAATACGAGTGGTTTTGCAAAGAAAACCTCGGTGTGTGCCTGCTTACTGTCCCCTTCCTCCCTGACCTGGATGGTTGTGAACAAGGAGCTTTTAAAAGGATTTTAAACCAAATGAAAACAAAAAGCCCCGCTGGTATTTCCCCTTTGAATTTCCATTGGATTAAGATATAAAGAAATAGGGGAAAAAATTCTCTTGTGGAAAGCAATAAAAACTGATTTATTTACCTGGCAGAAGAGAGCCTGGAGCTGCTTGGGATTCTTGGCTGAAGGTCCTACAAAACCCTCCAACAACCTCAGCGTTATTTACCCCGGGGGCTGCGCCAGCTCTTTCTGCTTTCTGATGTTAGTGTCTGATGAGTTGGTCCCCTGTGATTGCCATGGACAAGCCAGGGGGACCCTGAGAATGTGTAGGGTCAGGGAAATGCATCCCTCCCCGGGGTTACTAGAGAAGGAAGGAAATCTTTTAGGATCAGATGAGCTTATCTGGCATGGACCCTGATCCCGCATACCCTCGAGTTACGTGTGAGAATACCTCTGCAGTAATCGGAGAGGTTTTGCCCTGGGCTGGAAGGTGAGGACCATGCACAGTGAGCTCCTAACCCTGGGACTGCAGGGCAGGCTTGTTCGGTTCTGGTTCTCTTAAGGTTTCTGTTTCACATCTATATAAATAAATTGGTATCGGTTTTGAAAGCTCAGTCCTGAAAGCTGTACGATGGCGAGATCTCCGGAGGGGTCTCGGGAGCCGTGCCTGGAGCTGCACACAGACCCGGGTCCCCGAAATGTTTGTGCTGAGGAGTAATGCCGTCTGTGAGCCGTGACTCGGGTTAGAGGCTGCTCCCAGTAAAGAAAACCCCGTCTGCGAGCGGCTGCAGAGGCAGGGGCCCGGGAGGACCCGTTGTTTCCAGGAGCACCGAGGTTATCCCCGCGGTGCCTCCCCCAGTGCTGAAATGGGATTAGGGCAGCTTTAGGAACAGACCTCTTGCTGCATTTGACTTTATAAAACTATTTCTGCCTTGAGCCACAAATCCGTCTCTCGGCCAGGGCTGGCTATGGGGATCCCCCCCCCCAAAACGCAATGGAACCAGTTTAACGTGGCAGCTTTGTCCACAGATGCCTATTTTAGGTGAAGAGCGGCATGTCCTGGCTCCCAGGTTGAGTTTCCCTGGGTCGAAGCACCACCACACCGAGCTGCTCGTGTGCTCCCGAGGTTTGGCCACCAGCATTAAGCTCCAGGATTTCTTCACCGCGGTTTGGCTCCCGCGTGGAGGCAGAGCGGCGGCAGGGGAAGCGGAGCTGCCTCCCTCGGGGTCATGCCGTGACCTCCCCAATCTCGGGGTGCATCGCAGCATCAAAGCCCTGGGAGTTCCTGTGGTCGTTAATCGGGCGGTGATTGACGTTTGGCTCTGCAGCCGGGTTCACAGATGGTAACGTGATAAGGGTGGCAACTCCCCGGCTGCCCCAGCGTGACCGTAACCTGACTGGGGCAGGCAGGCTTGGTGTAATGCTATCCCCGGTCAGCCCAAACCCAGGCAAAAAGCCCAATCTTGCAAAAAGCCAATGCATAACATAGTCCTGGCGAGCCGTGCTCTGAGCCCCCCGGGGCTGCAAGCGCGGGGGTCTGAGCACACGCTCGTCTGTGCAGTCCTCAAGTCACATCCGCGGCGCAGGCAGGACACGAGCTTGGCCCACGGTTTGCAGCCAAGCATTTCTCCCACGAAATGGAGCTTCCCTGGGTGAACGGATGCCCAGGACGGTGACATCGCTCCCTGCTACGCTGGGGTCCCATCGGATGCTCTCCCGACAGGCTCGCTGGGACTAACCAGACGTGTTTTTCCTACCCAGTGGTTCAAAGAACTATAGGAAAAGCCTTCCTGAGGCTTTGGGTGAACTCGTTTCCCCAAATCCTGGTAGGGAACTGCTCTGATGTGGGGACCACGCTTCAGCTCAGCAGGGCAAGCCCCTTCCTCCCTGCTTTGGGGACCCAGCTCCTTCCTTTCCACCTCTCAGGCCTCTCCTGAACCAGCATCTTTCTCCTTGTGCCACGAGAATTTTTGCAAAGGCGCCGCTGAGACACGAGGGCAATTGCCTCCTTCACAGTCACCCAGCCCAGGTGCCTCCCAGACCCCACCTTTCCCCTTAAAAGACATTTAATTGACGGCTGAGAACAAGCAGAGAGAAAATACCCATTGGGCAGCTCCGAAAGTGCTGCAGATAATCATCAGGGTGTCCTACATACTGCCTCGGCTTGGCTGCGAGATCAGACGGGGAGAAGAATTTGACATTGTTTAAAATGAACAGGAGAGGGAAGTAACAACTCCATAATTACTCACCCCGAGTTAATTGACGGTAATTACACTGAGTAGGCAGCGGAGGAAGCTGTGACGGGCTAGCCCCGAAGAGTCATTTGGAGAGCGGTGCCGTGGTGCTGGGAGGATGCCCTCTGAACCCCGGCTCGCAGGCAGGGTGGCAGCCCGGCTCCGAGAGGGTTAACTTGATGGGTTTGGTTGGGATTTTTTTTTTTTTTCCCTCCCTCCTTGGTTATTTGCAGCAAACACGAGTCTGGGTGGAAGGTCTGAGCTGAGCAAGTGTTTCCTCCTGGGGGGACTGGGAGTTGTTTGGCACTTCTCGAGCCGGGTGCTGTCCCTCCTCGCAGCGGGGGGCTGCTCTGCGCCCGAGTCCCCCCCACCGCCACCCCCATGGCGGATGACATCGACTGGCT